>NW_027222756.1:0-46557 GCF_030179895.1 Drosophila kikkawai
AATCATATATATTCTTGATCAGCATTAACAGGAGAATCGATTTAGCCATATCCGAAGGAATAAATTTTTTGAGCCATTTTCTCAAAATTTGCTAAGGGGTACGTACCATCATTAAAATTCTCAAAAATTGAGAAAAAATGAAATGAAAAAAGCCCTAAACGTAGTATGCAGATTTGCGTAGCGTAGAAAACCCAATTCAGAACAGCTTTCCGAATTGTCCTCCAAAATTTGATTTCAAAATATAAAATAATACTTTTTCTGGCTGAAGGAGTCATTTCCGACCCCATAAATCATATATATTCTTGATCAGCATTAACAGGAGAATCGATTTAGCCATATCCGAAGGAAAAAATTTTTTGAGCCATTTTCTCAAAATTTGATAAGGGGTACCATCATTAAAATTCTTAAAAATTGAGAAAAAATGAAATTGAAAAATCCCTAAACGTAGTATGCAGATTTGTTAAGCGTAGAAAACCCAATTCAGAACAGCTTTCCGAATTGTCCTCCAAAATTTGATTTCAAAATATAAAATAATACTTTTTCTGGCTGAAGGAGTCATTTCCGACCCCATAAATCATATATATTCTTGATCAGCATTAACAGGAGAATCGATTTAGCCATATCCGAAGGAAAAAATTTTTTGAGCCATTTTCTCAAAATTTGATAAGGGGTACGATCATTAAAATGCTCAAAAATTGAGAAAAAATGAAATGAAAAAAAGCCCTAAACGTAGTATGCAGATTTGTTAAGCGTAGAAAACCCAATTCAGAACAGCTTTCCGAATTGTCCTCCAAAATTTGATTTTCAAAATATAAAATAATACTTTTTCTGGCTGAAGGAGTCATTTCCGACCCCATAAATCATATATATTCTTGATCAGCATTAACAGGAGAATCGATTTAGCCATATCCGAAGGAAAAATTTTCTGAGCCATTTTCTCAAAATTTGATAAGGGGTACCATCATTAAAATTCTCAAAAACTGAGAAAAAATGAAATGAAAAAAAGCCCTAAACGTAGTATGCAGATTTGTTAAGCGTAGAAAACCCAATTCAGAACAGCTTTCCGAATTGTCCTCCAAAATTTGATTTCAAAATATAAAATAATACTTTTTCTGGCTGAAGGAGTCATTTCCGACCCCATAAATCATATATATTCTTGATCAGCATTAACAGGAGAATCGATTTAGCCATATCCGAAGGAAAAAATTTTTTGAGCCATTTTCTCAAAATTTGTTAAGGGGTACCATCATTAAAATTCTCAAAAACTGAGAAAAAATGAAATGAAAAAAGCCCTAAACGTAGTATGCAGATTTGTTAAGCGTAGAAAACCCAATTCAGAACAGCTTTCCGAATTGTCCTCCAAAATTTGATTTCAAAATATAAAATAATACTTTTTCTGGCTGAAGGAGTCATTTCCGACCCCATAAATCATATATATTCTTGATCAGCATTAACAGGAGAATCGATTTAGCCATATCCGAAGGAAAAAATTTTTTGAGCCATTTTCTCAAAATTTGATAAGGGGTACCATCATTAAAATTCTTAAAAATTGAGAAAAAATGAAATGAAAAAAGCCCTAAACGTAGTATGCAGATTTGTTAAGCGTAGAAAACCCAATTCAGAACAGCTTTCCGAATTGTCCTCCAAAATTTGATTTCAAAATATAAAATAATACTTTTTCTGGCTGAAGGAGTCATTTCCGACCCCATAAATCATATATATTCTTGATCAGCATTAACAGGAGAATCGATTTAGCCATATCCGAAGGAAAAAATTTTTTGAGCCATTTTCTCAAAATCTGATAAGGGGTACGCATCATTAAAATGCTCAAAAATTGAGAAAAAATGAAATGAAAAAAACCCTAAACGTAGTATGCAGATTTGTTAAGCGTAGAAAACCCAATTCAGAACAGCTTTCCGAATTGTCCTCCAAAATTTGATTTCAAAATATAAAATAATACTTTTTCTGGCTGAAGGAGTCATTTCCGACCCCATAAATCATATATATTCTTGATCAGCATTAACAGGAGAATCGATTTAGCCATATCCGAAGGAAAAAATTTTTTGAGCCATTTTCTCAAAATTTGATAAGGGGTACCATCATTAAAATTCTTAAAAATTGAGAAAAAATGAAATGTGAAAAATCCCTAAACGTAGTATGCAGATTTGTTAAGCGTAGAAAACCCAATTCAGAACAGCTTTCCGAATTGTCCTCCAAAATTTGATTTCAAAATATAAAATAATACTTTTTCTGGCTGAAGGAGTCATTTCCGACCCCATAAATCATATATATTCTTGATCAGCATTAACAGGAGAATCGATTTAGCCATATCCGAAGGAATAAATTTTTTGAGCCATTTTCTCAAAATCTGATAAGGGGTACGATCATTAAAATGCTCAAAAATTGAGAAAAAATGAAATGAAAAAAAACCCTAAACGTAGTATGCAGATTTGTTAAGCGTAGAAAACCCAATTCAGAACAGCTTTCCGAATTGTCCTCCAAAATTTGATTTTAAAATATAAAATAATACTTTTTCTGGCTGAAGGAGTCATTTCCGACCCCATAAATCATATATATTCTTGATCAGCATTAACAGGAGAATCGATTTAGCCATATCCGAAGGAAAAATTTTTTGAGCCATTTTCTCAAAATTTGATAAGGGGTACCATCATTAAAATTCTCAAAAACTGAGAAAAAATGAAATGAAAAAAGCCCTAAACGTAGTATGCAGATTTGTTAAGCGTAGAAAACCCAATTCAGAACAGCTTTCCGAATTGTCCTCCAAAATTTGATTTCAAAATATAAAATAATACTTTTTCTGGCTGAAGGAGTCATTTCCGACCCCATAAATCATATATATTCTTGATCAGCATTAACAGGAGAATCGATTTAGCCATATCCGAAGGAAAAAATTTTTTGAGCCATTTTCTCAAAATTTGATAAGGGGTACCATCATTAAAATTCTCAAAAACTGAGAAAAAATGAAATGAAAAAAGCCCTAAACGTAGTATGCAGATTTGTTAAGCGTAGAAAACCCAATTCAGAACAGCTTTCCGAATTGTCCTCCAAAATTTGATTTCAAAATATAAAATAATACTTTTTCTGGCTGAAGGAGTCATTTCCGACCCCATAAATCATATATATTCTTGATCAGCATTAACAGGAGAATCGATTTAGCCATATCCGAAGGAAAAAATTTTTTGAGCCATTTTCTCAAAATTTGCTAAGGGGTACGTACCATCATTAAAATTCTCAAAAATTGAGAAAAAATGAAATGAAAAAAGCCCTAAACGTAGTATGCAGATTTGTTAAGCGTAGAAAACCCAATTCAGAACAGCTTTCCGAATTGTCCTCCAAAATTTGATTTCAAAATATAAAATAATACTTTTTCTGGCTGAAGGAGTCATTTCCGACCCCATAAATCATATATATTCTTGATCAGCATTAACAGGAGAATCGATTTAGCCATATCCGAAGGAAAAAATTTTTTGAGCCATTTTCTCAAAATTTGCTAAGGGGTACGTACCATCATTAAAATTCTCAAAAATTGAGAAAAAATGAAATGTAAAAAACCCCTAAACGTAGTATGCAGATTTGTTAAGCGTAGAAAACCCAATTCAGAACAGCTTTCCGAATTGTCCTCCAAAATTTGATTTCAAAATATAAAATAATACTTTTTCTGGCTGAACGAGTCATTTCCGACCCCATAAATCATATATATTCTTGATCAGCATTAACAGGAGAATCGATTTAGCCATATCCGAAGGAAAAAATTTGTTGAGCCATTTTCTCAAAATCTGATAAGGGGTACGATCATTAAAATGCTCAAAAATTGAGAAAAAATGAAATGAAAAAAAACCCTAAACGTAGTATGCAGATTTGTTAAGCGTAGAAAACCCAATTCAGAACAGCTTTCCGAATTGTCCTCCAAAATTTGATTTTAAAATATAAAATAATACTTTTTCTGGCTGAAGGAGTCATTTCCGACCCCATAAATCATATATATTCTTGATCAGCATTAACAGGAGAATCGATTTAGCCATATCCGAAGGAAAAAATTTTTTGAGCCATTTTCTCAAAATTTGCTAAGGGGTACGTACCATCATTAAAATTCTCAAAAATTGAGAAAAAATGAAATGAAAAAAAAGCCCTAAACGTAGTATGCAGATTTGTTAAGCGTAGAAAACCCAATTCAGAACAGCTTTCCGAATTGTCCTCCAAAATTTGATTTCAAAATATAAAATAATACTTTTTCTGGCTGAAGGAGTCATTTCCGACCCCATAAATCATATATATTCTTGATCAGCATTAACAGGAGAATCGATTTAGCCATATCCGAAGGAAAAAATTTTTTGAGCCATTTTCTCAAAATCTGATAAGGGGTACGTACCATCATTAAAATTCTCAAAAATTGAGAAAAAATGAAATGAAAAAAGCCCTAAACGTAGTATGCAGATTTGTTAAGCGTAGAAAACCCAATTCAGAACAGCTTTCCGAATTGTCCTCCAAAATTTGATTTTAAAATATAAAATAATACTTTTTCTGGCTGAAGGAGTCATTTCCGACCCCATAAATCATATATATTCTTGATCAGCATTAACAGGAGAATCGATTTAGCCATATCCGAAGGAAAAAATTTTTTGAGCCATTTTCTCAAAATTTGCTAAGGGGTACGTACCATCATTAAAATTCTCAAAAATTGAGAAAAAATGAAATGAAAAAAAGCCCTAAACGTAGTATGCAGATTTGTTAAGCGTAGAAAACCCAATTCAGAACAGCTTTCCGAATTGTCCTCCAAAATTTGATTTTAAAATATAAAATAATACTTTTTCTGGCTGAAGGAGTCATTTCCGACCCCATAAATCATATATATTCTTGATCAGCATTAACAGGAGAATCGATTTAGCCATATCCGAAGGAAAAAATTTTTTGAGCCATTTTCTCAAAATTTGCTAAGGGGTACGTACCATCATTAAAATTCTCAAAAATTGAGAAAAAATGAAATGAAAAAAAGCCCTAAACGTAGTATGCAGATTTGTTAAGCGTAGAAAACCCAATTCAGAACAGCTTTCCGAATTGTCCTCCAAAATTTGATTTTAAAATATAAAATAATACTTTTTCTGGCTGAAGGAGTCATTTCCGACCCCATAAATCATATATATTCTTGATCAGCATTAACAGGAGAATCGATTTAGCCATATCCGAAGGAAAACATTTTTTGAGCCATTTTCTCAAAATCTGATAAGGGGTACGATCATTAAAATGCTCAAAAATTGAGAAAAAATGAAATGAAAAAAAACCCTAAACGTAGTATGCAGATTTGTTAAGCGTAGAAAACCCAATTCAGAACAGCTTTCCGAATTGTCCTCCAAAATTTGATTTTAAAATATAAAATAATACTTTTTCTGGCTGAAGGAGTCATTTCCGACCCCATAAATCATATATATTCTTGATCAGCATTAACAGGAGAATCGATTTAGCCATATCCAAAGGAAAAAAATTTTTGAGCCATTTTCTCAAAATTTGCTAAGGGGTACGTACCATCATTAAAATTCTCAAAAATTGAGAAAAAATGAAATGAAAAAAAGCCCTAAACGTAGTATGCAGATTTGTTAAGGGGTTATCCGGGTTTTGAAATTTCAAAAAATGCATTTTTTTTTAAACTTTTTTATAAATTAGTACAAAGTGTCAGGAATGTTGTCCGAAAATTTCAAGTCGATCGAAGCAAAACTGTAGGAATGGGAGAAATTTAAAGCCCAGCGCGTCGTATGAGTCACAACTGGCAATTAAAATTTTAAACGCGTTTTTCTCAAAACCACTTTGTTGAAGTCGGTAGTCAAGATTTCTCGAAAACTACTGGACCGATCGACTTCAGATTTTCCACACTTCTTCTAGACATGTTTTTCTTGTCTCTGAACGAAGGATTTTTTATATCTTCAATTAGAACCGATTTTATAACCCAAAATATGGCCAAAATTGACGTAAAAAGTACCATTTTTCATGAAAAACGCTCCCAAAAATTCAATTTTTAATTTTTTAAAAAATCCTTCGTTCAGAGACAAGCCAAACACATAAGCTAACAGAAAAATTTTGGTTTTTTGATTTCAAATAAAAATTGACGGAGAAATCCTGCCTGCCGCAAGGACATAATTTTTTTTAGGGTTAAGTTCAACCCTCCCTCAACGGCTCATTTGTGAATATTTCTTGTTCAAAATTTTACAAAATTTAGTTCAAACCTTATGTATTAATGTAGAATAAATTAAATTTGCAAATTTGTCATAGGATCTTTTAAAAAAATTCTGGAAAATAGGCCTTTTTTTGTGGTTCTAAACCCGGATAACCCCTTAAGCGTAGAAAACCCAATTCAGAACAGCTTTCCGAATTGTCCTCCAAAATTTGATTTCAAAATATAAATAATACTTTTTCTGGCTGAAGGAGTCATTTCCGACCCATAAATCATATATATTCTTGATCAGCATTAACAGGAGAATCGATTTAGCCATATCCGAAGGAAAAAATTTTTTGAGCCATTTTCTCAAAATCTGATAAGGGGTACGTACCATCATTAAAATTCTCAAAAATTGAGAAAAAATGAAATGAAAAAAGCCCTAAACGTAGTATGCAGATTTGTTAAGCGTAAAAAACCCAATTCAGAACAGCTTTCCGAATTGTCCTCCAAAATTTGATTTCAAAATATAAAATAATACTTTTTCTGGCTGAAGGAGTCATTTCCGACCCCATAAATCATATATATTCTTGATCAGCATTAACAGGAGAATCGATTTAGCCATATCCGAAGGAAAAAATTTTTTGCGCCATTTTCTCAAAATTTGTTAAGGGGTACCATCATTAAAATTCTCAAAAACTGAGAAAAAATGAAATGAAAAAAGCCCTAAACGTAGTATGCAGATTTGTTAAGCGTAGAAAACCCAATTCAGAACAGCTTTCCGAATTGTCCTCCAAAATTTGATTTTAAAATATAAAATAATACTTTTTCTGGCTGAAGGAGTCATTTCCGACCCCATAAACCATATATATTCTTGATCAGCATTAACAGGAGAATCGATTTAGCCATATCCGAAGGAAAAAATTTTTTGAGCCATTTTCTCAAAATTTGATAAGGGGTACCATCATTAAAATGCTCAAAAATTGAGAAAAAATGAAATGAAAAAAAACCCTAAACGTATTATGCAGATTTGTTAAGCGTAGAAAACCCAATTCAGAACAGCTTTCCGAATTGCCCTCCAAAATTTGATTTTAAAATATAAAATAATACTTTTTCTGGCTGAAGGAGTCATTTCCGACCCCATAAACCATATGTCGGCGAGTTGGTTGCTAAGTGCAAATTTGGAAAGCTTGTTGCTATGGCAACAGAGTTATTCGGCATGCTCAGGTATTGGTAGCCCTGTAGGTGTCGCTGGCGCGCAGGCGCAATGACAGTTGAGTCGGTAACAGGAGTGTTACTGAGTGAGGTCTGTTCGTCTGTCGCAACAATAGGAGAGAATGAGAGAGACAGCTTGAGATTGTCTAGGAATGACATCTGAGTGAAAAGTAAGAAAAGGTGAAAGGGCCACAGGAAAAGTGGCGTGATGACAGATTCGATTTGACTGCGCAGGCGAACAGAACTCGCTGGCTCGACTACGGTTAAATTAAATAACGGATATCTCCGACATCAGAAGTGGGATTCACCATAGCCTCGCGGGCATTCTGATAAAGTGATTTTCGGTCGATATTAAATTCAGTGGCGCATCGAAGGCTTGCGCAGCCGCGTGGTGCGAGACACCGGAGTCGTGATAGGCAGTCAAATGCACTGGTCGCGTGTTGAGCCGGACGGTTGCAAGTGTCATCAGTGTCGGCCAGAAAATTTGGGGAAGAATGGAAGACAACAACAACAGCACACTGGCGGAACTGCGGCTGAAGTGCGGAGAGCTGGAGTGACGCACTTCAGGCGTGATAACGGTGGTCACATTGCATCTGTGTGCACGAGATGGGTATCAGCGGCTGCGAGCGGCAGCATCAGCTGCATGTAGAAGCGAGTTGATTTGTGTGATTCAACAGTGACAGTATCGGGTGAGCCCTTTCCAATTATTCTTTGATTTGGGAGCTGAATTGGCTAAAAGATGGGAATAGAGATGTGTTTGATTGCAGTGTTGTTTGCACATCTGCCTTCCCATTGGCGAGCCCTGTGCTACGATAGGTTGTGCTTAGACTATCGGAAGCAATATTCGAAAATGGTTTCGGACAGTGGCCTTTGCCGCTTATGTCAGACCCTGTGAAGGAAAAATGTTTCTGTTGAAAAATAATTAATTTAAAAAAATTACGAGTTGCCGTCTGTTTGGTCTGCCGTGCCGTTTGGTTTGAAGAGTGCATCTTCTACCTTCATCATGCAATTGTTAAGGCGTTTGGAATTTATCATGATTGTTTGCGATAGTTTACATAGATGCATGTTAATCATGGCAAACTCGGAAGAAAAGGCTTTCCGAAGGCTGAAAGTTGTATTAAATGTGTTGACTGTACCAGGGTTGCCATTTAACGTTACCAAATGTGGGTTTCTTGAACCTACTACGCAGTATCTGAGCTATGAGGTGTGCGGTGGAGAAATCAGACCCAATTCCTAGAAAATCCTTACGTTAAAGGTCCGTCCTTTTAATCGGTGCAATTAAGAGACCGTCGTAAGACCATTTATTGAATTGGTGCCTTATTTTCAAAAACGTGTGCCTCGATTTTCTCAGATCATGAGACAGATTCTTCGGCTTCAAGTATCTTTAAGTGAAATGACGATATTCAGAAATTGGAACGAACGTTTTTAATATTATTACAAATGAGCCTGTAATCGTTATTTGTTGGTTCGAAACATCTGATCAAATTTGAAACAGATATAAGCTCTTGTGGATATGGTCCAATGCTAATACACCTAATTAATGGAGACCCTTATGTTGGTGGATATATTGGTAGAACTATGTGTCTTGTGGAGTCCAAGTAGCCTTTGTATGAATTGGAAATATTGGTTGGCGTGCAATTATTCTGACATTTTTGGCATTGTTTGCTCAGATGAGAGTTTGTAGTCTATACTTATTGCAGATGTAATCATTTCTAAAAAAAAAATTAACTGAAGTGCATCATAGAGTAGAGGAAGAGAAAGCGCAAGGCAATTGTGGAATTCTTTTTGTGTCCAGAATTCACATGACTGATTTAACTCCGATAAATAAAAATAAATTGACAGAAAAACGTCTGAACTTAGAATGAAATCTCAAATGACCGACTGATCAACTTCAGGATTCAGGATTTATTGGTATAGTTTATAAACAACTAAAAATAATTGAAATCAACTTGAGTTACGAAGAGGGATTTTAAAGAATACAGAGAGGTGTGAGGCAATGTTATCTGCCAGTAGTGTCCCCTAAATTTTGTTGGATAGTTATTAATCAAGGTTATAAATCCGTTATGTGTTTGGGTTGGAAAAAATAGACTCAGCAATATTTATCAGAATTGTTGGAAATGACTAAGTTTAAAGATTGTTGAAAATTGTATCATGTGTAAAGTTGTAAAGTAGTCATCTGGCTGGATACCAGGACCGCAGAGGTGATGGGAAGATGCTCTTGGCGGGGTGCAACTTGCGGCGAACTGCACAGTTAGTAGTGCAACCAATGCAAGCCCTTAAGAGATGCCAATCGGACCCACCCTTTGGGCTTGATACCACCACATGACACAGAGAAAAGTATAAAGAAAGAGAAATTTAAAGTTACGTTATGCCGGTTCGGTAAAATTATGGAAGTAAGAGCACAATTTTGTTAAGGCAAGATTAACTTAAAATGGATAAATTGGAAATTGAAATTGTTACGAATGAGAGAGAGGAGAAAGAAAGAGATAAAGAAATGAAGATGGAAATCGGTACATTTTAAAATCCTTAACAAGCAAAAGAACTTATAAGTATGCGCATGAGTTTTTGAGGGCATTGCCAAATAGACAAATAAGCAATCACGTTGATTGATAAAGATTTAGACGACTCAAGTGGAGATGCGTCTGATTCCCATGTGGGGAATGATGATATGGATGGCACGGTTGATGCCTTGGAATCCCAAGAGGGGATATAAAGACCGCACCATAACAGAAGGAATTGTTATGGCGGGGGTCAGTGGAGACCGCACCATAACAGAAGGAATTGTTATGGCGGGGGTCAGTGGAGACCGCACCATAACAGAAGGAATTGTTATGGCGGGGGTCAGTGGAGACCGCACCATAACAGAAGGAATTGTTATGGCGGGGGTCAGTATGTGGGTGTAAAAGGAAATACACCAGTTGATAAAGCTATGTAATTAGAGAAGTCTGAATTGTAAATTGTGATTAAAATGAAGATGTAATTTGTATGTTATCATGAAACCAAGATGCTTATTTTGTCTAAATGCCTCAATACTTATGTTTAGAAAATTAATTAAATGTTTGTTGACAATAAAATGTAACGAGTACCGAAATTTTAGAATACTGTGATTTAAAGTTAACACACGAGGACGTGTGATTTGTCAGGAAGGCCGTGTCGGATCACATGAAACAGGGCCTACTTTATTCCTATGGTCAGAATATGTGAAGCGGAGCCTTTTGAAATACGAAAAGAGCTTGTACTCTATGGTTTCGAAAGGTTATCCTGCCAAACTAACATTTGAAGACACTAGAAGTGTAAGCGAGAGATCGCCGACTGAGGCACTCGTTGGTGGAATCATTTATAAGGCTGTGAGGGTCCAGAGAGACCGTGACGCAAGAGGTGCGTGTGAGCGTTGCAAAGTGTGCAGCAAGAGCCTGTATAAATTGATGAAGAGATGTTGAGTAAGAGTTGTGGTACGAGCAGAGAAAGAAGATACAGATTTGGTACGAGAAGAGAATGAAGTGGCGAGAAGAAATAAAAGTAAAGCTTATTTGACATGAATAAAACAGATAAAATGAAATGTTAAGTTGAGACCAAAGAGAGAAAAAAGAGAGAATGATAAATGACAGTTATGTTTAGAGCTATTAGAAGACACGTCACGCGAGGACGCGTGAATTGTCAGGATGGCCGTGTCGGCGAGTTGGTTGCTAAGTGCAAATTTGGAAAGCTTGTTGCTATGGCAACAGAGTTATTCGGCATGCTCAGGTATTGGTAGCCCTGTAGGTGTCGCTGGCGCGCAGGCGCAATGACAGTTGAGTCGGTAACAGGAGTGTTACTGAGTGAGGTCTGTTCGTCTGTCGCAACAATAGGAGAGAATGAGAGAGACAGCTTGAGATTGTCTAGGAATGACATCTGAGTGAAAAGTAAGAAAAGGTGAAAGGGCCACAGGAAAAGTGGCGTGATGACAGATTCGATTTGACTGCGCAGGCGAACAGAACTCGCTGGCTCGACTACGGTTAAATTAAATAACGGATATCTCCGACACATATATATTCTTGATCAGCATTAACAGGAGAATCGATTTAGCCATATCCAGAGGAACAGATTTTTTGAGCCATTTTCTCAAAATTTGCTAAGGGGTACGTACCATCATTAAAATTCTCAAAAATTGAGAAAAAATGAAATGAAAAAAAGCCCTAAACGTAGTATGCAGATTTGTTAAGCGTAGAAAACCCAATTCAGAACAGCTTTCCGAATTGCCCTCCAAAATTTGATTTTAAAATATAAAATAATACTTTTTCTGGCTGAAGGAGTCATTTCCGACCCCATAAACCATATATATTCTTGATCAGCATTAACAGGAGAATCGATTTAGCCATATCCAAAGGAACAGATTTTTTGAGCCATTTTCTCAAAATTTGATAAGGGGTACCATCATTAAAATGCTCAAAAATTGAGAAAAAATGAAACGAAAAAAAACCCTAAACGTATTATGCAGATTTGTTAAGCGTAGAAAACCCAATTCAGAACAGCTTTCCGAATTGCCCTCCAAAATTTGATTTTAAAATATAAAATAATACTTTTTCTGGCTGAAGGAGTCATTTCCGACCCCATAAACCATATATATTCTTGATCAGCATTAACAGGAGAATCGATTTAGCCATATCCGAAGGAAAACATTTTTTGAGCCATTTTCTCAAAATTTGATCATTAAAATTCTTAAAAATTGAGAAAAAATGAAATGTGAAAAATCCCTAAACGTAGTATGCAGATTTGTTAAGCGTAGAAAACCCAATTCAGAACAGCTTTCCGAATTGTCCTCCAAAATTTGATTTCAAAATATAAAATAATACTTTTTCTGGCTGAAGGAGTCATTTCCGACCCCATAAATCATATATATTCTTGATCAGCATTAACAGGAGAATCGATTTAGCCATATCCGAAGGAAAAAATTTTTTGAGCCATTTTCTCAAAATCTGATAAGGGGTACGATCATTAAAATGCTCAAAAATTGAGAAAAAATGAAATGAAAAAAAACCCTTAACGTAGTATGCAGATTTGTTAAGCGTAGAAAACCCAATTCAGAACAGCTTTCCGAATTGTCCTCCAAAATTTGATTTTAAAATATAAAATAATACTTTTTCTGGCTGAAGGAGTCATTTCCGACCCCATAAATCATATATATTCTTGATCAGCATTAACAGGAGAATCGAATCCGAAGGAAAAAATTTTTTGAGCCATTTTCTCAAAATTTGATAAGGGGTACCATCATTAAAATTCTCAAAAACTGAGAAAAAATGAAATGAAAAAAGCCCTAAACGTAGTATGCAGATTTCTTAAGCGTAGAAAACCCAATTCAGAACAGCTTTCCGAATTGTCCTCCAAAATTTGATTTCAAAATATAAAATAATACTTTTTCTGGCTGAAGGAGTCATTTCCGACCCCATAAATCATATATATTCTTGATCAGCATTAACAGGAGAATCGATTTAGCCATATCCGAAGGAAAAAATTTTTTGCGCCATTTTCTCAAAATTTGTTAAGGGGTACCATCATTAAAATTCTCAAAAATTGAGAAAAAATGAAATGAAAAAAAGCCCTAAACGTAGTATGCAGATTTGTTAAGCGTAGAAAACCCAACCCAGAAAACCCAGCATTAACAGGAGAATCGATTTAGCCATATCCGAAGGAAAAAATTTTTTGAGCCATTTTCTCAAAATTTGCTAAGGGGTACGTACCATCATTAAAATTCTCAAAAATTGAGAAAAAATGAAATGAAAAAAAGCCCTAAACGTAGTATGCAGATTTGTTAAGCGTAGAAAACCCAATTCAGAACAGCTTTCCGAATTGTCCTCCAAAATTTGATTTCAAAATATAAAATAATACTTTTTCTGGCTGAAGGAGTCATTTCCGACCCATAAATCATATATATTCTTGATCAGCATTAACAGGAGAATCGATTTAGCCATATCCGAAGGAAAAAATTTTTTGAGCCATTTTCTCAAAATCTGATAAGGGGTACGTACCATCATTAAAATTCTCAAAAATTGAGAAAAAATGAAATGAAAAAAGCCCTAAACGTAGTATGCAGATTTGTTAAGCGTAGAAAACCCAATTCAGAACAGCTTTCCGAATTGTCCTCCAAAATTTGATTTTAAAATATAAAATAATACTTTTTCTGGCTGAAGGAGTCATTTCCGACCCCATAAATCATATATATTCTTGATCAGCATTAACAGGAGAATCGATTTAGCCATATCCGAAGGAAAAAATTTTTTGAGCCATTTTCTCAAAATTTGCTAAGGGGTACGTACCATCATTAAAATTCTCAAAAATTGAGAAAAAATGAAATGAAAAAAAGCCCTAAACGTAGTATGCAGATTTGTTAAGCGTAGAAAACCCAATTCAGAACAGCTTTCCGAATTGTCCTCCAAAATTTGATTTTAAAATATAAAATAATATTTTTTCTGGCTGAAGGAGTCATTTCCGACCCCATAAATCATATATATTCTTGATCAGCATTAACAGGAGAATCGATTTAGCCATATCCAAAGGAAAAAATTTTTTGAGCCTTTTTCTCAAAATTTGCTAAGGGGTACGTACCATCATTAAAATTCTCAAAAATTGAGAAAAAATGAAATGAAAAAAGCCCTAAACGTAGTATGCAGATTTGTTAAGCGTAGAAAACCCAGCATTAACAGGAGAATCGATTTAGCCATATCCGAAGGAAAAAATTTGTTGAGCCATTTTCTCAAAATCTGATAAGGGGTACGATCATTAAAATGCTCAAAAATTGAAAAAAAATGAAATGAAAAAAAACCCTAAACGTAGTATGCAGATTTGTTAAGCGTAGAAAACCCAATTCAGAACAGCTTTCCGAATTGTCCTCCAAAATTTGATTTTAAAATATAAAATAATACTTTTTCTGGCTGAAGGAGTCATTTCCGACCCCATAAATCATATATATTCTTGATCAGCATTAACAGGAGAATCGATTTAGCCATATCCAAAGGAAAAAATTTTTTGAGCCTTTTTCTCAAAATTTGCTAAGGGGTACGTACCATCATTAAAATTCTCAAAAATTGAGAAAAAATGAAATGAAAACAAGAAAGGAAGCTAACTTCGGCACGCCGAAGTTTGTATACCCTTGCAGATTGGTTTTGATGTTTATATTATAGATTTAAATGCTGAAAACACACACAAAACAGAGTTTCATTACATTTTACCTATACTTATTATGTTTACATTTTGACAGTTACAGTTTTACATTCCCAGCTTTACATTTTTTCTACATTTACCGATCGTTTATATGGCAGCTATATGATATAGTTGTCCGATTTTCATAAAATTTATACCAAAATTCTAGAATAATAAAATAAGCTTATGTCTAAAAGTAGATAAGAATATGTTGAAAAACAACGAAGTTATAATTTTTTTCCTATTCATTTGCCGATCGTTCCTATGGCAGCTATAAGATATAGTCGTCCGATTTTCATAAAATTTTTACCAAAATTCTGAAATAATATAAAATGGCTATGTCTCAAAAATGATTCATTGAAAAACAGCCAAGTTATAATTTTTTTTCTAAAAATTTATCGAACATTTGTATGGGAGCTATATGATATAGTCGTCCGATCCGGCCCGTTCCGACATATATAGCAGTGAGAGTATATAGAAGACTATATGCAAAGTTTCATTCAGATAGCTTTAAAACTGAGGGACTAGTTTGCGTAGAAACGGACAGACGGACGGACGGACGGACAGACGGACAGACGGACATGGCTAGATCGACTCGGCTGTTGATGCTGATCAAGAATATATATACTTTATAGGGTCGGAAACGTCTCCTTCACTGCGTTGCAAACTTCTGACTGAAATTATAATACCCTGCAAGGGTATAAAAAGCCCTAAACGTAGTATGCAGATTTGTTAAGCGTAGAAAACCCAATTCAGAACAGCTTTCCGAATTGTCCTCCAAAATTTGATTTCAAAATATAAAATAATACTTTTTCTGGCTGAAGGAGTCATTTCCGACCCCATAAATCATATATATTCTTGATCAGCATTAACAGGAGAATCGATTTAGCCATATCCGAAGGAAAAAATTTTTTGAGCCATTTTCTCAAAATCTGATAAGGGGTACGATCATTAAAATGCTCAAAAATTGAGAAAAAATGAAATGAAAAAAAACCCTTAACGTAGTATGCAGATTTGTTAAGCGTAGAAAACCCAATTCAGAACAGCTTTCCGAATTGTCCTCCAAAATTTGATTTTAAAATATAAAATAATACTTTTTCTGGCTGAAGGAGTCATTTCCGACCCCATAAATCATATATATTCTTGATCAGCATTAACAGGAGAATCGATTTAGCCATATCCGAAGGAAAAAATTTGTTGAGCCATTTTCTCAAAATCTGATAAGGGGTACGATCATTAAAATGCTCAAAAATTGAGAAAAAATGAAATGAAAAAAAACCCTAAACGTAGTATGCAGATTTGTTAAGCGTAGAAAACCCAATTCAGAACAGCTTTCCGAATTGTCCTCCAAAATTTGATTTCAAAATATAAAATAATACTTTTTCTGGCTGAAGGAGTCATTTCCGACCCCATAAATCATATATATTCTTGATCAGCATTAACAGGAGAATCGAATCCGAAGGAAAAAATTTTTCGAGCCATTTTCTCAAAATTTGATAAGGGGTACCATCATTAAAATTCTCAAAAACTGAGAAAAAATGAAATGAAAAAAGCCCTAAACGTAGTATGCAGATTTGGTAAGCGTAGAAAACCCAATTCAGAACAGCTTTCCGAATTGTCCTCCAAAATTTGATTTCAAAATATAAAATAATACTTTTTCTGGCTGAAGGAGTCATTTCCGACCCCATAAATCGTATATATTCTTGATGAGCATTAACAGGAGAATCGATTTAGCCATATCCGAAGGAAAAAATTTTTTGCGCCATTTTCTCAAAATTTGTTAAGGGGTACCATCATTAAAATTCTCAAAAACTGAGAAAAAATGAAATGAAAAAAGCCCTAAACGTAGTATGCAGATTTGTTAAGCGTAGAAAACCCAATTCAGAACAGCTTTCCGAATTGTCCTCCAAAATTTGATTTCAAAATATAAAATAATACTTTTTCTGGCTGAATTAGTCATTTCCGACCCCATAAATCATATATATTCTTGATCAGCATTAACAGGAGAATCGATTTAGCCATATCCGAAGAAAAAAATTTGTTGAGCCATTTTCTCAAAATCTGATAAGGGGTACGATCATTAAAATGCTCAAAAATTTAGAAAAAATGAAATGAAAAAAAAACCCTAAACGTAGTATGCAGATTTGTTAAGCGTAGAAAACCCACTTCAGAACAGCTTTCCGAATTGTCCTCCAAAATTTGATTTCAAAATATAAAATAATACTTTTTCTGGCTGAAGGAGTCATTTCCGACCCCATAAATCATATATATTCTTGATCAGCATTAACAGGAGAATCGATTTAGCCATATCCGAAGGAATAAATTTGTTGAGCCATTTTCTCAAAATCTGATAAGGGGTACGATCATTAAAATGCTCAAAAACTGAGAAAAAATGAAATGAAAAAAGCCCTAAACGTAGTATGCAGATTTGTTAAGCGTAGAAAACCCAATTCAGAACAGCTTTCCGAATTGTCCTCCAAAATTTGATTTCAAAATATAAAATAATACTTTTTCTGGCTGAAGGAGTCATTTCCGACCCCATAAATCATATATATTCTTGATCAGCATTAACAGGAGAATCGATTTAGCCATATCCGAAGGAAAAAATTTTTTGAGCCATTTTCTCAAAATCTGATAAGGGGTACGATCATTAAAATGCTCAAAAATTGAGAAAAAATGAAATGAAAAAAGCCCTAAACGTAGTATGCAGATTTGTTAAGCGTAGAAAACCCAATTCAGAACAGCTTTCCGAATTGTCCTCCAAAATTTGATTTCAAAATATAAAATAATACTTTTTCTGGCTGAAGGAGTCATTTCCGACCCCATAAATCATATATATTCTTGATCAGCATTAACAGGAGAATCGATTTAGCCATATCCGAAGGAAAAAATTTTTTGAGCCATTTTCTCAAAATCTGATAAGGGGTACGATCATTAAAATGCTCAAAAATTGAGAAAAAATGAAATGAAAAAAAACCCTAAACGTAGTATGCAGATTTGTTAAGCGTAGAAAACCCAATTCAGAACAGCTTTCCGAATTGTCCTCCAAAATTTGATTTTAAAATATAAAATAATACTTTTTCTGGCTGAAGGAGTCATTTCCGACCCCATAAATCATATATATTCTTGATCAGCATTAACAGGAGAATCGATTTAGCCATATCCGAAGGAAAAAATTTTTTGAGCCATTTTCTCAAAATTTGCTAAGGGGTACGTACCATCATTAAAATTCTCAAAAACTGAGAAAAAATGAAATGAAAAAAAGCCCTAAACGTAGTATGCAGATTTGTTAAGCGTAGAAAACCCAATTCAGAACAGCTTTCCGAATTGTCCTCCAAAATTTGATTTCAAAATATAAAATAATACTTTTTCTGGCTGAAGGAGTCATTTCCGACCCCATAAATCATATATATTCTTGATCAGCATTAACAGGAGAATCGATTTAGCCATATCCGAAGGAAAAAATTTTTTGAGCCATTTTCTCAAAATCTGATAAGGGGTACGATCATTAAAATGCTCAAAAATTGAGAAAAAATGAAATGAAAAAAGCCCTAAACGTAGTATGCAGATTTGTTAAGCGTAGAAAACCCAATTCAGAACAGCTTTCCGAATTGTCCTCCAAAATTTGATTTCAAAATATAAAATAATACTTTTTCTGGCTGAAGGAGTCATTTCCGACCCCATAAATCATATATATTCTTGATCAGCATTAACAGGAGAATCGATTTAGCCATATCCGAAGGAAAAAATTTTTTGAGCCATTTTCTCAAAATCTGATAAGGGGTACGATCATTAAAATGCTCAAAAATTGAGAAAAAATGAAATGAAAAAAAACCCTAAACGTAGTATGCAGATTTGTTAAGCGTAGAAAACCCAATTCAGAACAGCTTTCCGAATTGTCCTCCAAAATTTGATTTCAAAATATAAAATAATACTTTTTCTGGCTGAAGGAGTCATTTCCGACCCCATAAATCAAATATATTCTTGATCAGCATTAACAGGAGAATCGATTTAGCCATATCCGAGAGAAAAAAATTTTTGAGCCATTTTCTCAAAATCTGATAAGTGGTACCATCATTAAAATTCTCAAAAATTGAGAAAAAATGAAATGAAAAAAGCCCTAAACGTAGTATGCAGATTTGTTAAGCGTAGAAAACCCAATTCAGAACAGCTTTCCGAATTGTCCTCCAAAATTTGATTTCAAAATATAAAATAACTAGCGGACCCGGCGAACTTTATCTCGCCCCAACTTCGACTGATTAAAACAAATTAAATTGAGACGTTCCGTTTCTACTTTGACGTACATTATTACCTTACCTTAATCCTATCTTCTCCTAAAATTTGAATATAAAATTAGTTGATAATCAAAAAGAAGTGATGACTTTTAAACAAACCTTTCGTTGGATTGACAAATTTTTTGACTTGAAATTAGTGGAGAGCGATTTGATAAACAACATTTTTTGTTTTGTTATCCTGTGCAAAAATAAATAATGATGACGGCTTTCCCACACGCGAACAGGCTACGTATAGCTGGCCATGTGAAAAACATGGATATTCCAAGTTGAAATTTCGTCACCTCGTCGTTTGCATTCGGATCAGCAATGCCAAACACCGCCATGTCGCTCCCTTTGTTCACATATTTGCAAACGTATTTGATGGATTTGATAGAGTTGCAGTACTCAACATTGCAATGCGTTGAGAACGTTTTCGACAAAAGCGGGCAATATGGAACGATCCAGCGGTTATCCACGATTACTGTTACGTTTGTTTCGTTACGTTTCACCATTAATTCGATCCATTTGCCGTTATCATCTGGAGAACGACGCCTATACAATGGATATCCATCGTTTCCACTGATTGTTTCAGCCGTCAACGGACGGGGAAATCGTTTTGTGCAGTTTCCGTTTTTCATGCATACTGACTCTGGGTTGTGGACTCCGCAAGGGCCATGGATCATGCTCGTTGTCACAATGGAATGCAGCTCGGGATCAGTTTGCTTATCTGGTATTTCGGCTGAAATAATCGAATCAATATGATCTAGTCGGATCTTGTCGAACATCCAGAGCAGAATGTGCGCATGTGGTAAGCCACGCTTTTGCCACTCAACCGAGTACATCCAACAACGAACTGCGCCAAAAACCTTCTGCTTAACAATGTAATCCATAAGTACTGTGATCTTCTGCTTGAATACTCGTGCAGTGATGTCAGGTCGATCGCTGGATGTTTGTCCTGGAAGCAACAAATTGGTAATTTCGGGCCATTTCGGATTGCATGTGAAGGTGATGAATAAATCCGGGCGTCCGTAATTCCGGACATACGTCATCGCATCTTGAGCATACTCATGCATATGGCGCGGGCTTCCAACATAAGTAGCTGGGAGAATGGTCAAAAAACGGATGTTGGCCGGGTGTCCTTCAGTAGGGATGGCGTCACGCAAGTGGATGTACTCGTCTGAGCGCAACTTCGACTGATTAAAACGAATGAAATTGAGACGTTCCGTTTCTACTTTGACGTACATGTCGACACAGTACTGTTGAAACAAACGGCGGTATCTTAACAGATGATTGTCAACATCAAGTCGAATCATCAATCGATACGCATAAAAATTCATACAGCTAACCTTCTTATTCGTTTCTTCTCCTAAAATTTGAATTCAAACTCAGTTGTAGAATTAAAATGACGTGATGACTTTTAAACAAACCTGTCGTTGGATTGACCATCTTTATGTTGAAGTGATACCCATCTTCTCCACGACAGAACATCAACGGGTATTGAAGAGCATCATAAGACCGATGAGTCTCATAAACTCGCTGCAATTGGCCATTATCCCGACGCTTAAGAACAATATCGTGTGATTCAACATTCTCGCCAACAATCACCACTGCGACTTCATTGATAGTGGGAGCATTAAATTGTCTTGCATGGCTACCAGTGGGTCTTTTGTCAGCGCTGATAATGATTTTATGTTCGTCATAATGCATTATATCCAATGCGGTTTTAAACAATCTGAGCAATTCATTATGCTCATGGAGAAGGTTTTGCAATTTTTGAATAATTTCACGTTTAGTTGCAGTAAAAATTGCACAGCGGTGATTTAGTTCAACTTCCGAATCACCAATGAAATAGATCTGAAGGAATTTATGATCTTTGTTTTGTGGTGGTAACAAAGCGCCCGCTCGGTGGTGAATTTGCCCTTGAATCTGAATGTTGGGATGCAATTTTGAAAAAATGTGATAATAAAGAGACGCCATTACCTTATAACTTGGATTGTAGCCTGATTGTTGAACAACCTCGGCTCCAAAAGACGTCATTTGAAAGCATCCGTTATATTTTTGTGCAAGCTTCAGGAAACTGTTTGATTGGGCTGAGTTTCCATATAGTAGCGAGTACAAAGGCTCTGGTGGATGAGCCAAAACGGGCAATTTAATTTTGCCACCTGCACAGCATAAGCCGGGGGTTTCCAACCGAAACTTCAATGCATTACAATGCTGACATACAACAGATAATGAACCAATAACAACGCACGTAAGATCCTTGTAGGATGTTTCAGGATTGTATGCGAATGCAGCGCGATTCAAGTTTTCATTTGCGGCTCGTCTTCCTCTATTATTTTGTCGGGCTTGAGGTGGTCTTTGTGCAGTGCGAAGCTGTGCCATTTGGGCACGTATCGATGCATTTATTTCTGTACGTTCCTCTTGCGTCCGACTATTACGGAAATTCTGATTACTTATTGCATTGCGTGAACGCCGCCCAAGACTTGATCGTCTAACAGCAGGCATTACTTCCAATTGTTTAAGCTCACTTTGATAATGCTTCGTTAGCTCGATTTTTTTGTTTAAATATTTTTTACCTAGTTCATTGATACACAATTTCAACGCAGCTATGATCTTTGTAGGGTGTTTCAGAATTTTACATACAACAGTGTGTCCATCTGTTGAGCCGCTAGCGACTTTTCCGGAAGGACTTCCCAAAATGTTCTTATTTAATAGCTTTCTTCTGGCAATTACAAGCAACTGAAAAAAATTTGAGCCAAAACGGTCCAGCCGTTCTTTTGTGATGCCATTAGTAACATTTGTTGTCTCCATTTTTATATATATAGATACTTTTTCTGGCTGAAGGAGTCATTTCCGACCCCATAAATCATATATATTCTTGATCAGCATTAACAGGAGAATCGATTTAGCCATATCCGAAGGAACAAATTTTTTGAGCCATTGTCTCAAAATTTGATAAATCATTAAAATTCTCAAAAATTTAGAAAAAATGAAATGAAAAAAAGCCCTAAACGTAGTATGCAGATTTGTTAAGCGTAGAAAACCCAATTCAGAACAGCTTTCCGAATTGTCCTCCAAAATTTGATTTCAAAATATAAAATAATACTTTTTCTGGCTGAAGGAGTCATTTCCGACCCCATAAATCATATATATTCTTGATCAGCATTAACAGGAGAATCGATTTAGCCATATCCGAAGGAAAAAATTTTTTGCGCCATTTTCTCAAAATTTGTTAAGGGGTACCATCATTAAAATTCTCAAAAACTGAGAAAAAATGAAATGAAAAAAGCCCTAAACGTAGTATGCAGATTTGTTAAGCGTAGAA
Source organism: Drosophila kikkawai (assembly GCF_030179895.1). Classification (NCBI taxonomy): domain Eukaryota; kingdom Metazoa; phylum Arthropoda; class Insecta; order Diptera; family Drosophilidae; genus Drosophila; species Drosophila kikkawai. The sequence goes on from NW_027222756.1 coordinate 22,157, forward strand.
AACCCAATTCAGAACAGCTTTCCGAATTGTCCTCCAAAATTTGATTTCAAAATATAAAATAATACTTTTTCTGGCTGAAGGAGTCATTTCCGACCCCATAAATCATATATATTCTTGATCAGCATTAACAGGAGAATCGATTTAGCCATATCCGAAGGAAAAAATTTTTTGAGCCATTTTCTCAAAATCTGATAAGGGGTACGATCATTAAAATGCTCAAAAATTGAGAAAAAATGAAATGAAAAAAAACCCTAAACGTAGTATGCAGATTTGTTAAGCGTAGAAAACCCAATTCAGAACAGCTTTCCGAATTGTCCTCCAAAATTTGATTTCAAAATATAAAATAATACTTTTTCTGGCTGAAGGAGTCATTTCCGACCCCATAAATCAAATATATTCTTGATCAGCATTAACAGGAGAATCGATTTAGCCATATCCGAGAGAAAAAAATTTTTGAGCCATTTTCTCAAAATCTGATAAGTGGTACCATCATTAAAATTCTCAAAAATTGAGAAAAAATGAAATGAAAAAAGCCCTAAACGTAGTATGCAGATTTGTTAAGCGTAGAAAACCCAATTCAGAACAGCTTTCCGAATTGTCCTCCAAAATTTGATTTCAAAATATAAAATAACTAGCGGACCCGGCGAACTTTATCTCGCCCCAACTTCGACTGATTAAAACAAATTAAATTGAGACGTTCCGTTTCTACTTTGACGTACATTATTACCTTACCTTAATCCTATCTTCTCCTAAAATTTGAATATAAAATTAGTTGATAATCAAAAAGAAGTGATGACTTTTAAACAAACCTTTCGTTGGATTGACAAATTTTTTGACTTGAAATTAGTGGAGAGCGATTTGATAAACAACATTTTTTGTTTTGTTATCCTGTGCAAAAATAAATAATGATGACGGCTTTCCCACACGCGAACAGGCTACGTATAGCTGGCCATGTGAAAAACATGGATATTCCAAGTTGAAATTTCGTCACCTCGTCGTTTGCATTCGGATCAGCAATGCCAAACACCGCCATGTCGCTCCCTTTGTTCACATATTTGCAAACGTATTTGATGGATTTGATAGAGTTGCAGTACTCAACATTGCAATGCGTTGAGAACGTTTTCGACAAAAGCGGGCAATATGGAACGATCCAGCGGTTATCCACGATTACTGTTACGTTTGTTTCGTTACGTTTCACCATTAATTCGATCCATTTGCCGTTATCATCTGGAGAACGACGCCTATACAATGGATATCCATCGTTTCCACTGATTGTTTCAGCCGTCAACGGACGGGGAAATCGTTTTGTGCAGTTTCCGTTTTTCATGCATACTGACTCTGGGTTGTGGACTCCGCAAGGGCCATGGATCATGCTCGTTGTCACAATGGAATGCAGCTCGGGATCAGTTTGCTTATCTGGTATTTCGGCTGAAATAATCGAATCAATATGATCTAGTCGGATCTTGTCGAACATCCAGAGCAGAATGTGCGCATGTGGTAAGCCACGCTTTTGCCACTCAACCGAGTACATCCAACAACGAACTGCGCCAAAAACCTTCTGCTTAACAATGTAATCCATAAGTACTGTGATCTTCTGCTTGAATACTCGTGCAGTGATGTCAGGTCGATCGCTGGATGTTTGTCCTGGAAGCAACAAATTGGTAATTTCGGGCCATTTCGGATTGCATGTGAAGGTGATGAATAAATCCGGGCGTCCGTAATTCCGGACATACGTCATCGCATCTTGAGCATACTCATGCATATGGCGCGGGCTTCCAACATAAGTAGCTGGGAGAATGGTCAAAAAACGGATGTTGGCCGGGTGTCCTTCAGTAGGGATGGCGTCACGCAAGTGGATGTACTCGTCTGAGCGCAACTTCGACTGATTAAAACGAATGAAATTGAGACGTTCCGTTTCTACTTTGACGTACATGTCGACACAGTACTGTTGAAACAAACGGCGGTATCTTAACAGATGATTGTCAACATCAAGTCGAATCATCAATCGATACGCATAAAAATTCATACAGCTAACCTTCTTATTCGTTTCTTCTCCTAAAATTTGAATTCAAACTCAGTTGTAGAATTAAAATGACGTGATGACTTTTAAACAAACCTGTCGTTGGATTGACCATCTTTATGTTGAAGTGATACCCATCTTCTCCACGACAGAACATCAACGGGTATTGAAGAGCATCATAAGACCGATGAGTCTCATAAACTCGCTGCAATTGGCCATTATCCCGACGCTTAAGAACAATATCGTGTGATTCAACATTCTCGCCAACAATCACCACTGCGACTTCATTGATAGTGGGAGCATTAAATTGTCTTGCATGGCTACCAGTGGGTCTTTTGTCAGCGCTGATAATGATTTTATGTTCGTCATAATGCATTATATCCAATGCGGTTTTAAACAATCTGAGCAATTCATTATGCTCATGGAGAAGGTTTTGCAATTTTTGAATAATTTCACGTTTAGTTGCAGTAAAAATTGCACAGCGGTGATTTAGTTCAACTTCCGAATCACCAATGAAATAGATCTGAAGGAATTTATGATCTTTGTTTTGTGGTGGTAACAAAGCGCCCGCTCGGTGGTGAATTTGCCCTTGAATCTGAATGTTGGGATGCAATTTTGAAAAAATGTGATAATAAAGAGACGCCATTACCTTATAACTTGGATTGTAGCCTGATTGTTGAACAACCTCGGCTCCAAAAGACGTCATTTGAAAGCATCCGTTATATTTTTGTGCAAGCTTCAGGAAACTGTTTGATTGGGCTGAGTTTCCATATAGTAGCGAGTACAAAGGCTCTGGTGGATGAGCCAAAACGGGCAATTTAATTTTGCCACCTGCACAGCATAAGCCGGGGGTTTCCAACCGAAACTTCAATGCATTACAATGCTGACATACAACAGATAATGAACCAATAACAACGCACGTAAGATCCTTGTAGGATGTTTTCAGGATTGTATGCGAATGCAGCGCGATTCAAGTTTTCATTTGCGGCTCGTCTTCCTCTATTATTTTGTCGGGCTTGAGGTGGTCTTTGTGCAGTGCGAAGCTGTGCCATTTGGGCACGTATCGATGCATTTATTTCTGTACGTTCCTCTTGCGTCCGACTATTACGGAAATTCTGATTACTTATTGCATTGCGTGAACGCCGCCCAAGACTTGATCGTCTAACAGCAGGCATTACTTCCAATTGTTTAAGCTCACTTTGATAATGCTTCGTTAGCTCGATTTTTTTGTTTAAATATTTTTTACCTAGTTCATTGATACACAATTTCAACGCAGCTATGATCTTTGTAGGGTGTTTCAGAATTTTACATACAACAGTGTGTCCATCTGTTGAGCCGCTAGCGACTTTTCCGGAAGGACTTCCCAAAATGTTCTTATTTAATAGCTTTCTTCTGGCAATTACAAGCAACTGAAAAAAATTTGAGCCAAAACGGTCCAGCCGTTCTTTTGTGATGCCATTAGTAACATTTGTTGTCTCCATTTTTATATATATAGATACTTTTTCTGGCTGAAGGAGTCATTTCCGACCCCATAAATCATATATATTCTTGATCAGCATTAACAGGAGAATCGATTTAGCCATATCCGAAGGAACAAATTTTTTGAGCCATTGTCTCAAAATTTGATAAATCATTAAAATTCTCAAAAATTTAGAAAAAATGAAATGAAAAAAAGCCCTAAACGTAGTATGCAGATTTGTTAAGCGTAGAAAACCCAATTCAGAACAGCTTTCCGAATTGTCCTCCAAAATTTGATTTCAAAATATAAAATAATACTTTTTCTGGCTGAAGGAGTCATTTCCGACCCCATAAACCATATATATTCTTGATCAGCATTAACAGGAGAATCGATTTAGCCATATCCGAAGGAAAAAATTTTTTGAGCCATTTTCTCAAAATTTGATAAGGGGTACCATCATTAAAATTCTCAAAAACTGAGAAAAAATGAAATGAAAAAAGCCCTAAACGTAGTATGCAGATTTGTTAAGCGTAGAAAACCCAATTCAGAACAGCTTTCCGAATTTTCCTCCAAAATTTGATTTCAAAATATAAAATAATACTTTTTCTGGCTGAAGGAGTCATTTCCGACCCAATAAATCAAATATATTCTTGATCAGCATTAACAGGAGAATCGATTTAGCCATATCCGAAGGAAAAAAATTTTTGAGCCATTTTCTCAAAATTTGCTAAGGGGTACGTACCATCATTAAAATTCTCAAAAATTGAGAAAAAATGAAATGAAAAAAGCCCTAAACGTAGTATGCAGATTTGTTAAGCGTAGAAAACCCAATTCAGAACAGCTTTCCGAATTGTCCTCCAAAATTTGATTTCAAAATATAAAATAATACTTTTTCTGGCTGAAGGAGTCATTTCCGACCCCATAAACCATATATATTCTTGATCAGCATTAACAGGAGAATCGATTTAGCCATATCCGAAGGAAAAAATTTTTTGAGCCATTTTCTCAAAATTTGATAAATCATTAAAATTCTCAAAAATTTAGAAAAAAATGAAATGAAAAAAAGCCCTAAACGTAGTATGCAGATTTGTTAAGCGTAGAAAACCCAATTCAGAACAGCTTTCCGAATTGTCCTCCAAAATTTGATTTCAAAATATAAAATAATACTTTTTCTGGCTGAAGGAGTCATTTCCGACCCCATAAATCATATATATTCTTGATCAGCATTAACAGGAGAATCGATTTAGCCATATCCGAAGGAACAAATTTTTTGAGCCATTGTCTCAAAATTTGATAAATCATTAAAATTCTCAAAAATTTAGAAAAAATGAAATGAAAAAAAGCCCTAAACGTAGTATGCAGATTTGTTAAGCGTAGAAAACCCAATTCAGAACAGCTTTCCGAATTGTCCTCCAAAATTTGATTTCAAAATATAAAATAATACTTTTTCTGGCTGAAGGAGTCATTTCCGACCCCATAAACCATATATATTCTTGATCAGCATTAACAGGAGAATCGATTTAGCCATATCCGAAGGAACAAATTTTTTGAGCCATTGTCTCAAAATTTGATAAATCATTAAAATTCTCAAAAATTTAGAAAAAATGAAATGAAAAAAAGCCCTAAACGTAGTATGCAGATTTGTTAAGCGTAGAAAACCCAATTCAGAACAGCTTTCCGAATTGTCCTCCAAAATTTGATTTCAAAATATAAAATAATACTTTTTCTGGCTGAAGGAGTCATTTCCGACCCCATAAATCAAATATATTCTTGATCAGCATTAACAGGAGAATCGATTTAGCCATATCCGAAGGAAAAAAATTTTTGAGCCATTTTCTCAAAATTTGCTAAGGGGTACGTACCATCATTAAAATTCTCAAAAATTGAGAAAAAATGAAATGAAAAAAGCCCTAAACGTAGTATGCAGATTTGTTAAGCGTAGAAAACCCAATTCAGAACAGCTTTCCGAATTGTCCTCCAAAATTTGATTTCAAAATATAAAATAATACTTTTTCTGGCTGAAGGAGTCATTTCCGACCCCATAAACCATATATATTCTTGATCAGCATTAACAGGAGAATCGATTTAGCCATATCCGAAGGAAAAAATTTTTTGAGCCATTTTCTCAAAATTTGATAAATCATTAAAATTCTCAAAAATTAAGAAAAAATGAAATGAAAAAAGCCCTAAACGTAGTATGCAGATTTGTTAAGCGTAGAAAACCCAATTCAGAACAGCTTTCCGAATTGTCCTCCAAAATTTGATTTCAAAATATAAAATAATACTTTTTCTGGCTGAAGGAGTCATTTCCGACCCCATAAATCATATATATTCTTGATCAGCATTAACAGGAGAATCGATTTAGCCATATCCGAAGGAACAAATTTTTTGAGCCATTGTCTCAAAATTTGATAAATCATTAAAATTCTCAAAAATTTAGAAAAAATGAAATGAAAAAAAGCCCTAAACGTAGTATGCAGATTTGTTAAGCGTAGAAAACCCAATTCAGAACAGCTTTCCGAATTGTCCTCCAAAATTTGATTTCAAAATATAAAATAATACTTTTTCTGGCTGAAGGAGTCATTTCCGACCCCATAAACCATATATATTCTTGATCAGCATTAACAGGAGAATCGATTTAGCCATATCCGAAGGAAAAAATTTTTTGAGCCATTTTCTCAAAATTTGATAAGGGGTACCATCATTAAAATTCTCAAAAATTGAGAAAAAATGAAATGAAAAAAAGCCCTAAACGTAGTATGCAGATTTGTTAAGCGTAGAAAACCCAATTCAGAACAGCTTTCCGAATTGTCCTCAAAAATTTGATTTCAAAATATAAAATAATACTTTTTCTGGCTGAAGGAGTCATTTCCGACCCCATAAATCATATATATTCTTGATCAGCATTAACAGGAGAATCGATTTAGCCATATCCGAAGGAAAAAATTTTTTGAGCCATTGTCTCAAAATTTGATAAATCATTAAAATTCTCAAAAATTGAGAAAAAATGAAATGAAAAAAAGTCCTAAACGTAGTATGCAGATTTGTTAAGCGTTGAAAACCCAATTCAGAACAGCTTTCCGAATTGTCCTCCAAAATTTGATTTCAAAATATAAAATAATACTTTTTCTGGCTGAAGGAGTCATTTCCGACCCCATAAACCATATATATTCTTGATCAGCATTAACAGGAGAATCGATTTAGCCATATCCGAAGGAAAAAATTTTTTGAGCCATTTTCTCAAAATTTGATAAGGGGTACCATCATTAAAATTCTCAAAAACTGAGAAAAAATGAAATGAAAAAAGCCCTAAATGTAGTATGCAGATTTGTTAAGCGTAAACCATATATATTCTTGATCAGCATTAACAGGAGAATCGATTTAGCCATATCCGAAGGAAAAAATTTTTTGAGCCATTTTCTCAAAATTTGATAAATCATTAAAATTCTCAAAAATTTAGAAAAAATGAAATGAAAAAAAGCCCTAAACGTAGTATGCAGATTTGTTAAGCGTAGAAAACCCAATTCAGAACAGCTTTCCGAATTGTCCTCCAAAATTGATTTCAAAATATAAAATAATACTTTTTCTGGCTGAAGGAGTCATTTCCGACCCCATAAATCATATATATTCTTGATCAGCATTAACAGGAGAATCGATTTAGCCATATCCGAAGGAACAACTTTTTTGAGCCATTGTCTCAAAATTTGATAAATCATTAAAATTCTCAAAAACTGAGAAAAAATGAAATGAAAAAAGCCCTAAACGTAGTATGCAGATTTGTTAAGCGTAGAAAACCCAATTCAGAACAGCTTTCCGAATTGTCCTCAAAAATTTGATTTCAAAATATAAAATAATACTTTTTCTGGCTGAAGGAGTCATTTCCGACCCCATAAATCATATATATTCTTGATCAGCATTAACAGGAGAATCGATTTAGCCATATCCGAAGGAACAAATTTTTTGAGCCATTGTCTCAAAATTTGATAAATCATTAAAATTCTCAAAAATTGAGAAAAAATGAAATGAAAAAAAGCCCTAAACGTAGTATGCAGATTTGTTAAGCGTAGAAAACCCAATTCAGAACAGCTTTCCGAATTGTCCTCCAAAATTTGATTTCAAAATATAAAATAATACTTTTTCTGGCTGAAGGAGTCATTTCCGACCCCATAAACCATATATATTCTTGATCAGCATTAACAGGAGAATCGATTTAGCCATATCCGAAGGAAAAAATTTTTTGAGCCATTTTCTCAAAATTTGATAAGGGGTACCATCATTAAAATTCTCAAAAACTGAGAAAAAATGAAATGAAAAAAGCCCTAAATGTAGTATGCAGATTTGTTAAGCGTAGAAAACCCAATTCAGAACAGCTTTCCGAATTGTCCTCCAAAATTTGATTTCAAAATATAAAATAATACTTTTTCTGGCTGAAGGAGTCATTTCCGACCCCATAAACCATATATATTCTTGATCAGCATTAACAGGAGAATCGATTTAGCCATATCCGAAGGAAAAAATTTTTTGAGCCATTTTCTCAAAATTTGATAAGGGGTACCATCATTAAAATTCTCAAAAACTGAGAAAAAATGAAATGAAAAAAGCCCTAAACGTAGTATGCAGATTTGTTAAGCGTAGAAAACCCAATTCAGAACAGCTTTCCGAATTGTCCTCCAAAATTTGATTTCAAAATATAAAATAATACTTTTTCTGGCTGAAGGAGTCATTTCCGACCCCATAAATCAAATATATTCTTGATCAGCATTAACAGGAGAATCGATTTAGCCATATCCGAAGGAAAAAATTTTTTGAGCCATTGTCTCAAAATTTGATAAATCATTAAAATTCTCAAAAATTTAGAAAAAATGAAATGAAAAAAAGCCCTAAACGTAGTATGCAGATTTGTTAAGCGTAGAAAACCCAATTCAGAACAGCTTTCCGAATTGTCCTCCAAAATTTGATTTCAAAATATAAAATAATACTTTTTCTGGCTGAAGGAGTCATTTCCGACCCCATAAATCAAATATATTCTTGATCAGCATTAACAGGAGAATCGATTTAGCCATATCCGAAGGAAAAAATTTTTTGAGCCATTTTCTCAAAATTTGCTAAGGGGTACGTACCATCATTAAAATTCTCAAAAATTGAGAAAAAATGAAATGAAAAAAGCCCTAAACGTAGTATGCAGATTTGTTAAGCGTAGAAAACCCAATTCAGAACAGCTTTCCGAATTGTCCTCCAAAATTTGATTTCAAAATATAAAATAATACTTTTTCTGGCTGAAGGAGTCATTTCCGACCCCATAAATCAAATATATTCTTGATCAGCATTAACAGGAGAATCGATTTAGCCATATCCGAAGGAAAAAATTTTTTGAGCCATTTTCTCAAAATTTGATAAATCATTAAAATTCTCAAAAATTGAGAAAAAATGAAATGAAAAAAAGCCCTAAACGTAGTATGCAGATTTGTTAAGCGTAGAAAACCCAATTCAGAACAGCTTTCCGAATTGTCCTCCAAAATTTGATTTCAAAATATAAAATAATACTTTTCTGGCTGAAGGAGTCATTTCCGACCCCCATAAATCATATATATTCTTGATCAGCATTAACAGGAGAATCGATTTAGCCATATCCGAAGGAAAAAATTTTTTGAGCCATTTTCTCAAAATCTGATAAGGGGTACCATCATTAAAATTCTCAAAAATTGAGAAAAAATGAAATGAAAAAAAGCCCTAAACGTAGTATGCAGATTTGTTAAGCGTAGAAAACCCAATTCAGAACAGCTTTCCGAATTGTCCTCCAAAATTTGATTTCAAAATATAAAATAATACTTTTTCTGGCTGAAGGAGTCATTTCCGACCCCATAAATCATATATATTCTTGATCAGCATTAACAGGAGAATCGATTTAGCCATATCCGAAGGAAAAAATTTTTTGAGCCATTTTCTCAAAATTTGATAAGGGAGCCCTAAACGTATGTCCGAAGGAAAAAATTTTTTGAGCCATTTTCTCAAAATTTGATAAGGGTACCATCATTAAAATTCTCAAAAATTGAGAAAAAATGAAATGAAAAAAAGCCCTAAACGTAGTATGCAGATTTGTTAAGCGTAGAAAACCCAATTCAGAACAGCTTTCCGAATTGTCCTCCAAAATTTGATTTCAAAATATAAAATAATACTTTTTCTGGCTGAAGGAGTCATTTCCGACCCCATAAATCATATATATTCTTGATCAGCATTAACAGGAGAATCGATTTAGCCATATCCGAAGGAAACAATTTTTTGAGCCATTTTCTCAAAATCTGATAAGGGGTACCATCATTAAAATTCTCAAAAATTGAGAAAAAATGAAATGAAAAAAAGCCCTAAACGTAGTATGCAGATTTGTTAAGCGTAGAAAACCCAATTCAGAACAGCTTTCCGAATTGTCCTCCAAAATTTGATTTTAAAATATAAAATAATACTTTTTCTGGCTGAAGGAGTCATTTCCGACCCCATAAATCATATATATTCTTGATCAGCATTAACAGGAGAATCGATTTAGCCATATCCGAAGGAAAAAATTTTTTGAGCCATTTTCTCAAAATTTGATAAGGGGTACCATCATTAAAATTCTCAAAAATTGAGAAAAAATGAAATGAAAAAAAGCCCTAAACGTAGTATGCAGATTTGTTAAGCGTAGAAAACCCAATTCAGAACAGCTTTCCGAATTGTCCTCCAAAATTTGATTTCAAAATATAAAATAATACTTTTTCTGGCTGAAGGAGTCATTTCCGACCCCATAAATCATATATATTCTTGATCAGCATTAACAGGAGAATCGATTTAGCCATATCCGAAGGAAAAAATTTTTTGAGCCATTTTCTCAAAATTTGATAAGGGGTACCATCATTAAAATTCTCAAAAATTGAGAAAAAATGAAATGAAAAAAGCCCTAAACGTAGTATGCAGATTTGTTAAGCGTAGAAAACCCAATTCAGAACAGCTTTCCGAATTGTCCTCCAAAATTTGATTTCAAAATATAAAATAATACTTTTTCTGGCTGAAGGAGTCATTTCCGACCCCATAAATCATATATATTCTTGATCAGCATTAACAGGAGAATCGATTTAGCCATATCCGAAGGAAAAAATTTTTTGAGCCATTTTCTCAAAATTTGATAAGGGGTACGTACCATCATTAAAATTCTCAAAAATTGAGAAAAAATGAAATGAAAAAAAGCCCTAAACGTAGTATGCAGATTTGTTAAGCGTAGAAAACCCAATTCAGAACAGCTTTCCGAATTGTCCTCCAAAATTTGATTTCAAAATATAAAATAATACTTTTTCTGGCTGAAGGAGTCATTTCCGACCCCATAAATCATATATATTCTTGATCAGCATTAACAGGAGAATCGATTTAGCCATATCCGAAGGAAAAAATTTTTTGAGCCATTTTCTCAAAATTTGATAAGGGGTACGTACCATCATTAAAATTCTCAAAAATTGAGAAAAAATGAAATGAAAAAAAGCCCTAAACGTAGTATGCAGATTTGTTAAGCGTAGAAAACCCAATTCAGAACAGCTTTCCGAATTGTCCTCCAAAATTTGATTTCAAAATATAAAATAATACTTTTTCTGGCTGAAGGAGTCATTTCCGACCCCATAAATCATATATATTCTTGATCAGCATTAACAGGAGAATCGATTTAGCCATATCCGAAGGAAAAAATTTTTTGAGCCATTTTCTCAAAATTTGATAAGGGGTACCATCATTAAAATTCTCAAAAATTGAGAAAAAATGAAATGAAAAAAAGCCCTAAACGTAGTATGCAGATTTGTTAAGCGTAGAAAACCCAATTCAGAACAGCTTTCCGAATTGTCCTCCAAAATTTGATTTCAAAATATAAAATAATACTTTTTCTGGCTGAAGGAGTCATTTCCGACCCCATAAATCATATATATTCTTGATCAGCATTAACAGGAGAATCGATTTAGCCATATCCGAAGGAAAAAATTTTTTGAGCCATTTTCTCAAAATTTGATAAGGGGTACCATCATTAAAATTCTCAAAAATTGAGAAAAAATGAAATGAAAAAAAGCCCTAAACGTAGTATGCAGATTTGTTAAGCGTAGAAAACCCAATTCAGAACAGCTTTCCGAATTGTCCTCCAAAATTTGATTTCAAAATATAAAATAATACTTTTTCTGGCTGAAGGAGTCATTTCCGACCCCATAAATCATATATATTCTTGATCAGCATTAACAGGAGAATCGATTTAGCCATATCCGAAGGAAAAAATTTTTTGAGCCATTTTCTCAAAATTTGATAAGGGGTACCATCATTAAAATTCTCAAAAATTGAGAAAAAATGAAATGAAAAAAAGCCCTAAACGTAGTATGCAGATTTGTTAAGCGTAGAAAACCCAATTCAGAACAGCTTTCCGAATTGTCCTCCAAAATTTGATTTCAAAATATAAAATAATACTTTTTCTGGCTGAAGGAGTCATTTCCGACCCCATAAACCATATATATTCTTGATCAGCATTAACAGGAGAATCGATTTAGCCATATCCGAAGGAAAAAATTTTTTGAGCCATTTTCTCAAAATTTGATAAGGGGTACCATCATTAAAATTCTCAAAAACTGAGAAAAAATGAAATGAAAAAAGCCCTAAACGTAGTATGCAGATTTGTTAAGCGTAGAAAACCCAATTCAGAACAGCTTTCCGAATTGTCCTCCAAAATTTGATTTCAAAATATAAAATAATACTTTTTCTGGCTGAAGGAGTCATTTCCGACCCCATAAATCAAATATATTCTTGATCAGCATTAACAGGAGAATCGATTTAGCCATATCCGAAGGAAAAAAATTTTTGAGCCATTTTCTCAAAATTTGCTAAGGGGTACTGTAGTAGCCAGCCAGCTAGTCGGTTCCCCCTTGTCTTTCTATGTCAGCCAGACTAGGTTCGTCGGTTGCCCGTCAGGGCTCCCTGGCCTGTGTTCACCGGGTTAAGGGTAAACTAGTGTATAAGGAGATTCGGTTTCGTGCACTTCTAGCATTGCTCTTTGCTAAGCTCGTCGGATTGTCGTGGGTTTTCCTCATCTTCCCTATATACACACTGCACTACGCAAAAGAAAAGTTTTAAGTGCACTAACTGTAATCTACAGTTCAAAACAACAAAGGATATATTCGGATTCTGGAATGCGCGGACGGACCAGTAAGCTAATCAAGAGAACACCAGGAGTAGGGGTGGCTAGCTGTTATTCGCCATCCCTTTCTGTACCCTCCCTGCCATGATAACTCGAGAGATTATGTTTGCGGTTATCCCTTAATCAAAGTTTATTATTATATTATAATTCTAATTCACATTGCGGCAGCATCAAGATCGATCCACGAAAACTAATTCAAATTACTCCAACATATTGGAAAAAGAATCAATCAATCAAAACAAAGTATCGCATAAATTCAATCATATTGGCCTAATGCCCAAAACAATAACAAAGCGTTATCCAATCGCATCTTCTTATCATCTACAAAATCTTATTCGCTCCAAAAAATTCTTATCGCTGCTTACGGTGTATTTACTCCTAATCATAATGCTACGAAAATTTACTTTAATTGAATTGTAAAAAAAAAATATGTAAATATCAATCGACTAATTATATAGCGTTTCGTTATTTAAATGCACACACAAAAATGTAATATATTTTTAAAGTCAGAAATCAATATGTTTTTTTTTTTTTTTTTTTTTTTATAAGGAGAGATCTCACTTACTCACAAATCCGGTTGAAGCAGGTTCGGTGGGCCCATCGAAGACGCTGTGCTAGATTTAATCAAGAAATGTTGTTAACTTCTGACAAATATTATTTTTGTGTTGCTCAAACGGCCCTAAATTTACATTACTTGAATACAAACAGTATTATTATCAAAAAATTAGATCTACAATTTCAGCACATTGGCTCTGAATCCCTAAACAAAGAAAATTATCTGCAGCACACGTCAACGTTGATTGGCTGCAGCTCTGCACATGGCGATGCCTCCTTGCGGCATTCTCCTCCAGATCTCCTGTTCGATTCACCGCATACGAAGGGTTTGGCGTCTTCGCATGCCAGACGAGAGGTCTGTTCTCCTTATTTCATCCCGCTCTGGGATATGGTGCCGCACGTGGCACGTGCGCGTAAAGTGCAGGCTAGCGTCGCCTCACATTCGTCTCCTCCTCCTGATTACGGCAGCAAAACCAACGGTCAACCGATCGTCGTTGCTTCTGCAGGAGCTCGTAGCTCCTTCTCCTCCTCCTCGCGTTCCTTAGGGTAGCCTAACCCGCATGGGTACTCCGACACCACGCCTGGGATGGATTGGCTGATTGGGAACGGCAGGTCGGATTAAGGTTAAATCCGAACCTTCATGTGGCACACGGTGTCGCGGCCGAAGTGTCGCTCAAAATTTGAGGTTAAGGCCGATGGGGGTTGGGCGTGCTCGCTCGCAGGTCGATTCCAACCTCAAACGTGGCAGTCAGCGCGTGGCACGTTCAAAAGAGTACGGCGGTTGTCGCACTGATCTCGGCCAGCGGCCTCCAAAACGGCCTACCTGCCGGTGACCAACACCCGAGAACTGGCGTAATGCTGCCGCTCTGGCGCTGAAGTTGCCGGCCGACGTATCTTCCGTCTCTTTCCTACACAAAAATATGCACTTAAACACTGCCTTTCATTTGCACTTTTCACGGAAATATTTACCCCTTGTGCTGGGTTCGTTTCTCCGAAACTCCTTCTGCACTGGTGAACTCCTTTTCCTTGGCCAGAAAACACTTTAAAATTTTCGGCCACGCGGTTGAAAATTTTCCACTATTATTACAACGATCAGCAGCGGTTTGCATGCGAACGTTATTAGTGCCAAAAATGAAATGAGCGAGAACTCTGACTCGAGAAGTTAGCTGTACGCAATTGCAGCGTTGCCAAACTTCACCTAACGGAGTGCTTCCAGTCGCTCTTCGCCTTTTCTGTCTTCACACGCATTCGGTGCACACGAGAAAGGGTTAGCGCTATGCCGGTAGGCTGTATGCGAGAGCAGGCCAGATAAACTTCTATCGACGCTCTCCGCTATACTCTACGTTTTGCTTGTGGGCATATGCGGATTCAAATGTGATTTGCATTTTCGCAATGTTCACAAATTAATTTCCGTATTTCTCATATATTTTATTTTCGGTTTGCGACTGGCCACCACACCACAGTTAACTTTGCAAGAGGTTTAACTCGCAGAAGGGTTAACTGACAAAAACAAAGGTCAGTTGCAAATTCCTTATCTGTGTCATGTTCTGATATCTTTCAGGTGATATACGCCCAAGGACTTGTTCGATTCGTTAGCTAGTTCGTAATACGTCGGGCTAATTTTCTTCGTTATTGATGCTTTGACGAAAACGGGTGCTAGCTTGCTACTGAACTTCTTGCCAGCATTGCTTTGAGCAAAACTGCGAGCGAATACGGTGTCTCCCACTTTCAAATGCACGACTCGACTACGCAAATTGTATACCCTAGCATTTGCTGCATGTGATTCCGAAATCTTCTTTCTAGCTTGCTGTCTCGCTACCTGTAACATGTCGGCTGTTTTAATAGCTACATCGTCAGATAATGAATTCAGATTTCGAAGCAACTCATAATCCTGTCCATTGGCTATCATGTTCTGTCCAAAACAAAGAAAATACGGGGAAAACCCTGTACTCCTATGAATACTTGATCTTAGTGATGCACTTATCGCATCGATATTTAAGTCCCAATTCGTGTGGTCCGATCCGATATAAGCTCTGATCGCGGCTAGGATCGACCTATTTACACGCTCGCTTGCATTCGCTTGCGGCGAATAAATTGCTGTACATATCTGTTTAATTCCGAACTTGGTTAGAAACGCTCTGAAATGACCCGATTTAAATTGTGATCCGTTATCGGTCAGTATCGATTCTGGAGTACCGAAGGTGTAAAATACGCGTTTCTCGAGATACTCACAAATCCTTTCAGATGTAAACTTCCGAAGCGGCTGCAAGAATGGAATTTAGTGCAGTGATCAACTACAATTAAAAGTCCTATGTTCCCTTTCTTTGACCTTGGATATGGACCGAGAAGATCCATGTATAGTCGCTGAAATGGACGATCAGATGTAGCGGGTTTACCCATAGGTGGTCTAAGAACTTTGTTAGGGCTCTTTGTTGATTTACAAACACTACAATCTGAGACATAATTACGAATTTGAGTAACCATTCCTGGCCAGAATAGATGACGTCTGATCTTTTCGATCATCTTGTTCATGCCGATGTGAGCAGCATCGGGTGAATCATGTGCTCGCGCTAGTACTTGGTCGATGAGGTTTATTGGAATCCAAAGCTTCCATGACTCGTCTTGCAACACTTCTCCCTTAGCTGGTTCAGTTCTCTTATACACAAATTTGTCCACGACCCTGAGATCAGGAAGACGTGACTGGTTGTCCTGAATCCTTTTTCTCAGTTCGACGTACTGTTCTGAATTGAAATCAACCGATAATTGGTCCAAGATCCGTTATGCTCGACACTTCTGCCTCTTCGCGTCGCGAAAGCGCGTCAGCTACGACATTTTCAGATCCCTTTCGATGTTTAATCGTAAACGAAAATCCTTGCAGACGAATGGCCCATCTGGCTAGACGTCCTGATAAATCCTTCTGTCGCATTAGCCATTGAAGTGAAGCATGATCGGTAATCACACCGAACTCTTGACCTTCAATGTATGCTCTGAACTTATTGATGCCCTTGATTACAGCTAAGCACTCTAACTCGGTAACCGAATAATTTCGCTGTGCTTTAGACAGTTTTTCAGACATATATGCTATCGGTAGTTCGACTCCCTCCTCGTTTTCTTGAACTAAGACACACCCGAGACCATATAAACTTGCATCGCAAAGCAGTATAAACGGCTTCTTGAAATCTGGTGTTCTCAAAACTGGAGATGAGATTAACTTGGACTTGAGTTGAACAAATGCGTCCTCTGCTTCTTGAGTCCATGTAAGAACTTTGTTCTTCTTAAGCAAATCTGTCAGTGGTACGGCTATTGCGGCATAGTTGTCCACAAAACGTCGGTACCAACCGGCTAACCCTAGAAATCTGCGCAACTGTTTGACCGTAGTGGGTACAGGAAAATTTTCGATCGCGCTTACTTCTCTGGATCGACTTTCAGCTCACCATCACCAATGACAAAGCCTAAATATCTGATTTGGGTCATGCAGAACTTTGACTTGGCTATGTTTATCGTTAGATTCGCGTCACGGAGATAACCTGCTATTTCCTCTAACAGTTTCATATGGGATTCGAAATCGTCAGAAAGCACCAAAAGATCGTCTAAGTAGACAAATACTCTCGTACGCAATTTCGCTGGGATAGCCAAATCCATCAATCTACACAAAGTTTGGGCCGCATTACAGAGACCAAAAGGCATAACCTTATATTGGTATAACGGCCGGTTCGGTATCGTAAATGCGGTATATTGTCTGGACTTCTCCTCGAGAGGTATTTGCCAAAACGCGTGTTTCATATCAAGGCCTGTGATGAAGCGTGCCGGAGGTAAACGACTAAGTATACCGTCTATGTGCGGTAGTGGATATGCATCCTTAACAGTCAGCTTATTCACTTCCCTAGAATCTAGACATAAGCGAACTTTAGGTCCTTTCTCACGAGAACACAGTTGCTGCTCCATGGACTTTTGGATTCTTCTATTACGCCTAGCGCTAGCATGTTCTCTAATTCGGAAAACATGAGATTTTCTTTTGCTGGCGATATTGGCCAATGACGCTGCTTAACTGGTTTCGCCTCTGCTACATCAATACAATGTTCCATCAAATGTGTTCGACCAAGACCATTCTTTTCGTAAGAAGGCAATTTGTCGATAACTGAGTCTAGTCTTACTTTTTGTTGTGCTGACAGCACGTGAATATCCGGATTCTCCGTAGCTTCGTCTTCTCGACCTATGTCTAACTCTGCTATAGAGTTTATCATCCATAATCTTACTGAGCAATCCAAAATCGCGCCAGAAGTCTATGCCAAGATAAACATCTTGATCAAGCTCCGGAATTACAAAAAACTGTATCGGCTTCTTAACTCCCCGATAGACAATTTCTAACTCTAGTCTTCCAACTACTGTACTTTTCGAGTTGTTTGCTGTTCGAATTCTGCCTGAGCATTTACGCATTCTAGGATGGTGTTCTAGCTCCTTGGCTGCTGTTCCACCGATGCAACTTATGGATGCACCTGAATCCAACAAAGCTAGGTATTTATGCTCGTCAATGTTGATATCTGTATAAACACGATTATCAGACTTCATAAAGATTGCGAAATTAGTTTCTGGCGACTGCCTCGAACTGCTTTCCAAAAACTTCGCAGACGCTTGGTTGAACGTCTTGTTTTGCAAACGCAGGAGCAAGAACTGACTTCTCCGAAGATTCGCTGTCTTGCGGCTGCGTAATTCGCTACTCTGACATGAAATGGCTGGTAATGATTGACATTAATCGGTTTAGGTTCGTCCGGTTTGTTATTTGACTCGTCTGGGTTTATTATTACTAATGGTTCTGTCTGTGTACCACTATCAGAATTTACTGTCTCGGATGCGACGTGTGGCAAGATTTGACCGGCGCATCCATCGGATAGTTTTCCGAAGGTTGCATTTTTGACACCTGGGCTTGAACGTATTCTTTGCTCCGCACCCGTAGCAAAAGATGGTGCGAACTTCAAGACAATCATCAAAACGATGTCCAAGTTTGTCGCAATTCCAACACTTAAGTTGCTTTCGCTGTAATAGCCGCAACTTCAGCTGTTTTCACTATCATCAAACTCTTGTTCTATTTGAGACACAAAAGATCGTTGCTGAAAACCACCTCTGACTGATTGAGCTTTCATTTGCCTACAAAATTGTTCGTGCGTACGGACTTCCTCCCTGAAGTGAGCTAACGTGTCTATACGCAAATGCATAAGTTCATATCGTAGTGAAGGTTTCGCTTGTCGAATAAGAAGCCTCACTAACGATTCTTCTGAGATCGGCGTTCTCAAGCGAGACACAAGTTTCTCTACTTGGATTGGTAGTCTTCAAAAGGTTCTTTTTCAGCTTGACGCCTACTGTTTATGAACTCCCAATGTCCATGTCCGAGTCACTCTCCTTGAACTTATTCCGAAATTCTCTGCAAAATAGAATCCAGTTAAACTGAGGAAACGAACGGTGGAATTTCCAGTACCATTCGCTCGCTTTGCCAGCGAAAAATAAATGGAGATGGTCACATAGAAGCTGACGATTCCATTTAAATTTTGCTGTGCTAATGCCTGTATGCGATAAAGGAACTCTTCTGTCTGTAACCCGTCCTTTAATCCATCAAACTTGATGTGCCAACTCTGAATGATGCTCGGCACCTTTTCTGGCTGAACTGTAGAACCCGATCTATCGACGCGCTGAGTGTTTAGATGAATATCATGGTAAACCGTTTCTGCTGAATGAGCTTCCCTTGGTTGATCTCGTCTATCGTTCATTCTCCTATTCGGAGTTGAGCAGAACCCCCAAGCTGTAGGTTCGAACTACTTGCGCTCGTATAAACTCTGAAAGTTCTTGCCTAATGACTTGTTGCTGTGCCTGCATGGCTGTCTGTACAACTCTCCTATGTCCTCTAAATTGTCTGCCCTAGAAATATCTCTTACAGAATCTGTGTCAAGACTTTGCTCGAGGTGGTTCGCTGGATTATTGCGACCTGACCTCAGCGTCATTCCTGTTCGTTGTCCGCCGCCTCGGCGTTGACCTGTATTCCTGCTTCTTCTTCCGCCTGCTCTAACCCGTTTCGTATGCTCAATCGACACGCTGTAAGCCGGTAAATCGTTGTTGAAGTATTAGTACCTCCTAATCTTCGATCAACAGCTGACAATTCCGCTAAAAGAATGTTTGTTCGACAAGGACAATTGTTGTGCTGTGCATTCTCGATTGGCACATTGGACATCCATTGGAATCAATCATATGATCCCTGATACACTGATGGTGGAATGTATGACCGCAAGGAGTAGTTGCTGTTAAATCGCTTGCGCTCAATGGTTGCGTACAAATTGTACAAGATGTAATTTCGCCGCCTGCTGCGGCAGATAAATCGACGTTGCTGTGACGTACTGACATATCGCAAAAAATACTTTGGTTATATACAAATAAATTCAATAGTTTCGTGATTGATCTTAAATGACTGCATGCTCGCTATGTGAATTAAACTCCTTATGTTTCTTGATAGCTTACAAAAAGTTAATTTCAAAGCAAAATTAATAAAAAAAAATATAGTTTGAGTGCTTGCTTCTCGAGTTACTTTATCTGAACGGTCAAAGATCGAAGTATCTCCAATACTTTGCAATTCCATTGAACAGACTCCCGTAGTCTAAAAGCAAGTTTAAAGCACATTCATGGAAATGAGATATCAAGTGAACTGTTGGTTCTGGTCGACTATTCCGTAGATTACTCGAANTACAATCGCAATTCCTAGNNNNCTAATTCAAATTCATCCAAATCCGCAAATAAGTTTCTACTTATTGTTACTTTCAATCCTTCCAAGATTACATGAATACTTCAAACTGAGTGGTCGACCTAATCCGAGATTACTCGAATCAAGATCGCGATTCCGCCTCGAATTCTTAGAGATCATTACATAAACTGAAAAGACCTGAAACTAAACTTCAGCAGACACTAATACAATTATTGGTAACTACTAGAGCAAAATCGTGGGGCTGAGTTTCCTTCTAGTTTCCTGCACTTAGAAATCTGGCAATTTCTAGTCGGTTTCGGAGTCTAGAAGTATCACTGTTGCTTGCCCCAATTGGTTGTGGCATTTTCTTCTTATGTAGTCAACATACAGCGATAGGTATACGGCTATCCGCCCCACGTTGGCGCCATTTTCTTTCTATGTAGTAGCCAGCCAGCTAGTCGGTTCCCCCTTGTCTTTCTATGTCAGCCAGACTAGGTTCGTCGGTTGCCCGTCAGGGCTCCATGGCCTGTGTTCACCGGGTTAAGGTAACTAACTAGTGTATAAGGAGATTCGGTTTCGTGCACTTCTAGCATTGCTCTTTGCTAAGCTCGTCGGATTGTCGTGGGTTTTCCTCATCTTCCCTATATACACACTGCACTACGCAAAAGAAAAGTTTTAAGTGCACTAACTGTAATCTACAGTTCAAAACAACAAAGATATATTCGGATTCTGGAATGCGGCGGACGGACCAGTAAGCTAATCAAGAGAACCCAGGAGTAGGGGTGGCTAGCTGTTATTCGCCATCCCTTTCTGTACCCTCCCTGCCATGATACTCGAGAGATTATGTTTGCGGTTATCCCTTAATCAAAGTTTTATTATTATATTATAATTCTAATTCACATTGCGGCAGCATCAAGATCGATCCACGAAAACTAATTCAAATTACTCAACATATTGGAAAAAGAATCAATCAATCAAAACAAAGTATCGCAAAATTCAATCATATTGGCCTAATGCCCAAAACAATAACAAAGCGTTATCCAATCGCATCTTTATTATCATCTACAAATCTTATTCGCTCCAAAAATTCTTATCGCTGCTTACGGTGTATTTACTCCTAATCATAATGCTACGAAAATTTACTTTAATTGAATTGTAAAAAAACAAGAAAGGAAGCTAACTTCGGCACGCGACCGAAGTTTGTATACCCTTGCAGATATTTATTTCATTACATTTTACCTATACTTATTATGTTTACAGTTTGACAGTTTACAGTTTTGCATTTCCAGCTTTACATTTTCCCTACATCTACCGATCGCTCCTATGGCAGCTATATGATATAGTTGTCCGATGTTTTTTCAAATTTATACCAAAATTCTAGAATAATAAAATAAGCTTATATCTAAAAGTAGATAAGAATATTTGAAAAACAACGAATCTATAATTTTTTTTCTATTAATTTCTCGATCGTTCCTATGGCAGCTATAAGATATAGTCGTCCGATTTTCATGAAATTTGTACCAAAATTCAGAAATAATATAAAATGGTCATATCTAAAAAATGGTGCAAAAATGTTGAAAACAGCAAAAGTTATAATTTTTTTTTCTAAAAATATATCGAACATTTGTATGGCAGCTATATGATANAGGCGTCCCATCCGGCCCGTTCCGACATATTATAGCAGTGAGAGCATATAGAAGACTATATGCAAAGTTTCATTGAGATAGCTTTAAAACTGAGGGACTAGTTTGCGTAGAAACGGACAGACGGACAGACGGACAGACGGACAGACGGACGACAGACGACAGACGGACGACGGACAGACGTACATGGCTAGATCGACTCGGCTGTTGATGCTGATCAAGAATATATATACTTTATAGGGTCGGAAACGTCTCCTTCACTGCGTTGCAAACTTCTGACTGAAATTATAATACCTGCAAGGTATAAAAATATGTAAATATCAATCGACTAATTATATAGCGTTTCGTTATTTAAATGCACACAANAAAATGTAATATATTTTTAAAGTCAGAAATCCACATGTTTTTTTTTTTTTTTTTTTTTTTATAAGGAGAGATCTCACTTACTCACAAATCCGGTTGAAGCAGGTTCGGTGGGCCATCGAAGACGCTGTGCTAGATTTAATCAAGAAATGTTGTAACTTCTGACAAATATTATTTTTGTGTTGCTCAAACGGCCCTAAATTTACATTACTTGAATACAAACAGTATTATTATCAAAAAATTAGATCTACAATTTCAGCACATTGGCTCTGAATCCTAAACAAAGAAAATTATCTGCAGACACGTCAACGTTGATTGGCTGCAGCTCTGCACATGGCGATGCCTCCTTGCGGCATTCTCCTCCAGATCTCCTGTTCGATTCACCGCATACGAAGGGTTTGGCGTCTTCGCATGCCAGACGAGAGGTCTGTTCTCCTTATTTCATCCCGCTCTGGGATATGGTGCCGCACGTGGCACGTGCGCGTAAAGTGCAGGCTAGCGTCGCCTCACATTCGTCTCCTCCTCCTGATTACGGCAGCAAAACCAACGGTCAACCGATCGTCGTGCTTCTGCAGGAGCTCGTAGCTCCTTCTCCTCCTCCTCGCGTTCCTTAGGGTAGCGTAACCGCATGGGTTAGGGATGGATTGGCTTGATTGGGACGGCAGGTCGGATTAAGGTTAAATCCGAACCTTCATGTGGCACACGGTGTCGCGGCCGAAGTGTCGCTCAAAATTTGAGTTAAGGCCGATGGGGGTTGGGCGTGCTCGCTCGCAGGTCGATTCCAACCTCAAACGTGGCAGTCAGCGCGTCGCACGTGTTCAAAAGAGTACGGCGGTTGTCGCACTGATCTCGGCCAGCGGCCTCCAAAACGGCCTACCAGCCGGTGACCAACACCCGAGAACTGGCGTAATGCTGCCGCTCTGGCGCTGAAGTTGCCGCCGACGTATCTTCCGTCTCTTTCCTACACAAAAATATGCACTTAAACACTGCCTTTCATTTGCACTTTTCACGGAATATTTACCCCTTGTCTGGGTTCGTTTCTCCGAAACTCTTCTGCACTGGTGAACTCCTTTCCTTGGCCAGAAAACACTTTAAAAATTTTCGGCCACGCGGTTAAAATTTTCCACTATTATTAAACGATCAGCAGCGGTTTGCATGCGAACGTTATTAGTGCCAAAAATGAAATGAGCGAAACTCTGACTCGAGAAGTTAGCTGTACGCAATGCAGCGTTGCCAAACTTCACCTAACGGAGTGCTTCCAGTCGCTTCTTCGCCTTTTCTGTCTTCACCGCATTCATTCTGTTTCACACGAGAAAGGGTTAGTCGCTATGCCGGTAGGCTGTATGCGAGAGCAGGCCAGATAAACTTCTATCGACGCTCTCCGCTATACTCTACGTTTTGCTTGTGGGCATATGCGGATTCAAATGTGATTTGCATTTCGCAATGTTCACAAATTAATTTCCGTATTTCTCATATATTTTATTTTCGGTTTGCGACTGGCCACCACAGTACGTACCATCATTAAAATTCTCAAAAATTGAGAAAAAATGAAATGAAAAAAGCCCTAAACGTAGTATGCAGATTTGTTAAGCGTAGAAAACCCAATTCAGAAAAGCTTTCCGAATTGTCCTCAAAATTTGATTTCAAAATATAAAATAATACTTTTTCTGGCTGAAGGAGTCATTTCCGACCCCATAAATCATATATATTCTTGATCAGCATTAACAGGAGAACGATTTAGCCATATCCGAAGGAACAAATTTTTTGAGCCATTGTCTCAAAATTTGATAAATCATTAAAATTCTCAAAAATTGAGAAAAAATGAAATGAAAAAAAGCCTAAACGTAGTATGCAGATTTTAAGCGTAGAAAACCCAATCCCAACAGCTTCCGAATTGTCCTCCAAAATTGATTTCAAAATATAAAATAATACTTTTTCTGGGCTGAAGGAGTCATTTCCGACCCCATAAATCATCATATTCTTGATCAGCATTAACAGGAGAATCGATTTAGCCCATATCCGAAGGAAAAAATTTTTGAGCCATTTTCTCAAAATTTGCTAAGGGTACGTACCATTAAATTCTCAAAAATTGAGAAAAAATGAAATGAAAAAAGCCCTAAACGTAGTATGCAGATTTGTTCTGCGTAGAAAACCCATTTCAGAACAGCTTTCCGAATTGTCCTCCAAAATTTGATTTCAAAATATAAATAATACTTTTTCTGGCTGAAGGGTCATTTCCGACCCATAAATCATATATATTCTTGATCAGCATTAACAGGAGAATCGATTTAGCCATATCCGAAGGAAAAAATTTTTTGAGCCATTTTCTCAAAATCTGATAAGGGGTACCATCATTAAATTCTCAAAATTGAGAAAAAATGAAATGAAAAAAAGCGCCTAAACGTAGTATGCAGATTTGTTAAGCGTAGAAAACCCAATTCAGAACAGCT
>NW_027222757.1:0-2500 GCF_030179895.1 Drosophila kikkawai
TGAAACTTTGCATATAGTCTTCTATATACTCTCACTGCTATATATGTCGGAACGGGCCGGATCGGACGACTATATCATATAGCTGCCATACAAATGTTTCAATAAGTTTTTAGAAAAAAAATTATAACTTTTTCTGTTTTTCAATAGTTTTGCACCATTTTTTAGATATGACCATTTTATATTATTTTTTGAATTTTGTAAATTTTATGAAAATCGGTCGACTATATCATATAGCTGCCATAGGAACGATCCGGAAATAATAGAAAAAAAATTACAACTTCTTTGTTTTATAACGAATTTTTATCTTTTTTGAGATATGGTCATCTTGTATTAATTTCTAATTTCGTATTAATTTAATGAAAATCAAATGACTATATCCTATAGCTGCCATAGGAACTATCTGAAAAAGTTTAGAAAAAAAATTATAACTTTTTTTTTTTTCAACGAATATTATTTTCTTTTGTAGCCATTTTGTATTATTTCAAAAATGTAATATTTAGTTTTATGAAAATCGGACGACTATATATTATAGCTGCCATAGGAACGATCGAAGAATTACAAGAAAAAAGTCTAACTTCGACAATTATCAACATATTTTCACATTCTTCGAGTATGGCATTTTTACGATTCTAAAATTTTAATATTGATATTATGAAAATTCCACAACTATATTTTATAACTTTCAAAGGAAATTGGGAATTTAAATTATATTATACTTATTTGCGCTTTGCGTTTTGATTTTTTTTAATCTTCAAATGTTAGTTACATGCAAATAATTATGTTCTTTATTAAACTTGACTGCATAACTTTATTTTTTAAAGGGCGTATTAATATTTTGAATATAAATTAATACTTTTTTAGTATTTCATATATGGGCTTCACATTTTTATACCCTTGCAGGGTATTATAATTTCAGTCAGAAGTTTGCAACGCAGTGAAGGAGACCTTTCCGACCCTATAAAGTATATATATTCTTGATCAGTATCAACAGCCGAGTCGATCTAGCCATGTCCGTCTGTCCGTCTGTCCGTCCGTCTGTCCGTCCGTCCGTCCGTCTGTCCGTTTCTACGCAAACTAGTCCCTCAGTTTTAAAGCTATCTGGTTGAAACTTTGCATATAGTCTTCTATATACTCTCACTGCTATATATGTCGGAACGGGCCGGATCGGACGACTATATCATATAGCTGCCATACAAATGTTCAATAAATTTTTAGAAAAAAAATTATAACTTTTCTGTTTTTCAATAGTTTTGCACCATTTTTTAGATATGACATTTTTATATTATTTTTGAATTTTGGTAAAAATTTTATGAAAATCGGTCGACTATATCATATAGCTGCCATAGGAACGATCCGGAAATTAATAGAAAAAAATTACAACTTCTTTGTTTTATAACGAATTTTTATCTTTTTTGAGATATGGTCATCTTGTATTAATTTCTAATTTCGTATTTAATTTAATGAAAATCAAATGACTATATCCTATAGCTGCCATAGGAACTATCTGAAAAAGTTTAGAAAAAAAATTATAACTTTTTTTTTTTCAACGAATATTTATTTTCTTTTGTAGCCATTTTGTATTATTTCAAAATGTAATATTTAGTTTTATGAAAATCGGACGACTATATATTATAGCTGCCATAGGAACGATCGAAGAATTACAAGAAAAAAGTCTAACTTCGACAATTATCAACATATTTTCACATTCTTCGAGTATGGCATTTTTACGATTCTAAAATTTTAATATTGATATTATGAAAATTCCACAACTATATTTTATAACTTTCAAAGGAAATTGGGAATTTAAATTATATTATACTTATTTGCGCTTTGCGTTTTGATTTTTTTTAATCTTCAAATGTTAGTTACATGCAAATAATTATGTTCTTTATTAAACTTGACTGCATAACTTTATTTTTTAAAGGGCGTATTAATATTTTGAATATAAATTAATACTTTTTTAGTATTTCATATATGGGCTTCACATTTTTATACCCTTGCAGGGTATTATAATTTCAGCCAGAAGTTTGCAACGCAGTGAAGGAGACCTTTCCGACCCTATAAAGTATATATATTCTTGATCAGTATCAACAGCCGAGTCGATCTAGCCATGTCCGTCTGTCCGTCTGTCCGTCCGTCTGTCCGTCCGTCTGTCCGTCCGTCCGTCCGTCTGTCCGTTTCTACGCAAACTAGTCCCTCAGTTTTAAAGCTATCTGGTTGAAACTTTGCATATAGTCTTCTATATACTCTCACTGCTATATATGTCGGAACGGGCCGGATCGGACGACTATATCATATAGCTGCCATACAAATGTTCAATAAATTTTTAGAAAAAAAATTATAACTTTTCTGTTTTTCAATAGTTTTGCACCATTTTTTAGATATGACATTTTTATATTATTTTTGAATTTTGGTAAAAATTTTATGAAAATCGGTCGACTATATCATATAGCTGCCATAGGAACGATCCGGAAATTAATAGAAAAAAATTACAACTTCT
>NW_027222757.1:5000-78987 GCF_030179895.1 Drosophila kikkawai
TTGGAGGACAATTCGGAAAGCTGTTCTGAATTGGGTTTTCTACGCTTAACAAATCTGCATACTACGTTTAGGGCTTTTTTCATTTCATTTTTTCTCAGTTTTTGAGAATTTTAATGATGGTACCCCTTAACAAATTTTGAGAAAATGGCGCAAAAAATTTTTTCCTTCGGATATGGCTAAGTCGATTCTCCTGTTAATGCTGATCAAGAATATATATGATTTATGGGGTCGGAAATGACTCCTTCAGCCAGAAAAAGTATTATTTTATATTTTGAAATCAAATTTTGGAGGACAATTCGGAAAGCTGTTCTGAATTGGGTTTTCTACGCTTAACAAATCTGCATACTACGTTTAGGGCTTTTTTTCATTTCATTTTTTCTCAATTTTTGAGAATTTTAATGATGGTACGTACCCCTTAGCAAATTTTGAGAAAATGGCTCAAAAAATTTTTTCCTTTGGATATGGCTAAATCGATTCTCCTGTTAATGCTGATCAAGAATATATATGATTTATGGGGTCGGAAATGACTCCTTCAGCCAGAAAAAGTATTATTTTATATTTTAAAATCAAATTTTGGAGGACAATTCGGAAAGCTGTTCTGAATTGGGTTTTCTACGCTTAACAAATCTGCATACTACGTTTAGGGTTTTTTTTCATTTCATTTTTTCTCAATTTTTGAGCATTTTAATGATCGTACCCCTTATCAGATTTTGAGAAAATGGCTCAACAAATTTTTTCCTTCGGATATGGCTAAATCGATTCTCCTGTTAATGCTGATCAAGAATATATATGATTTATGGGGTCGGAAATGACTGTTTCAGCCAGAAAAAGTATTATTTTATATTTTGAAATCAAATTTTGGAGGACAATTCGGAAAGCTGTTCTGAATTGGGTTTTCTACGCTTAACAAATCTGCATACTACGTTTAGGGTTTTTTTTCATTTCATTTTTTCTCAATTTTTGAGAATTTTAATGATCGTACCCCTTATCAGATTTTGAAAAAATGGCTCAAAAAATTTGTTCCTTCGGATATGGCTAAATCGATTCTCCTGTTAATGCTGATCAAGAATATATATGATTTATGGGGTCGGAAATGACTCCTTCAGCCAGAAAAAGTATTATTTTATATTTTGAAATCAAATTTTGGAGGACAATTCGGAAAGCTGTTCTGAATTGGGTTTTCTACGCTTAACAAATCTGCATACTACGTTTAGGGCTTTTTTCATTTCATTTTTTCTCAATTTTTGAGAATTTTAATGATGGTACCCCTTATCAAATTTTGAGAAAATGGCTCAAAAAATTTTTTCCTTCGGATATGGCTAAATCGATTCTCCTGTTAATGCTGATCAAGAATATATATGATTTATGGGGTCGGAAATGACTCCTTCAGCCAGAAAAAGTATTATTTTATATTTTGAAATCAAATTTTGGAGGACAATTCGGAAAGCTGTTCTGAATTGGGTTTTCTACGCTTAACAAATCTGCATACTACGTTTAGGGCTTTTTTCATTTCATTTTTTCTCAGTTTTTGAGAATTTTAATGATGGTACCCCTTATCAAATTTTGAGAAAATGGCTCAAAAAATTTTTTCCTTCGGATTCGATTCTCCTGTTAATGCTGATCAAGAATATATATGATTTATGGGGTCGGAAATGACTCCTTCAGCCAGAAAAAGTATTATTTTATATTTTGAAATCAAATTTTGGAGGACAATTCGGAAAGCTGTTCTGAATTGGGTTTTCTACGCTTAACAAATCTGCATACTACGTTTAGGGCTTTTTTTCATTTCATTTTTTCTCAATTTTTGAGAATTTTAATGATGGTACGTACCCCTTATCAGATTTTGAGAAAATGGCTCAAAAAATTTTTTCTTCGGATATGGCTAAATCGATTCTCCTGTTAATGCTGATCAAGAATATATATGATTTATGGGGTCGGAAATGACTCCTTCAGCCAGAAAAAGTATTATTTTATATTTTGAAATCAAATTTTGGAGGACAATTTGGAAAGCTGTTCTGAATTGGGTTTTCTACGCTTAACAAATCTGCATACTACGTTTAGGGCTTTTTTTCATTTCATTTTTTCTCAGTTTTTGAGAATTTTAATGATGGTACCCCTTAACAAATTTTGAGAAAATGGCTCAAAAAATTTTTTCCTTCGGATATGGCTAAATCGATTCTCCTGTTAATGCTGATCAAGAATATATATGATTTATGGGATCGGAAATGACTCCTTCAGCCAGAAAAAGTATTATTTTATATTTTGAAATCAAATTTTGGAGGACAATTCGGAAAGCTGTTCTGAATTGGGTTTTCTACGCTTAACAAATCTGCATACTACGTTTAGGGCTTTTTTTCATTTCATTTTTTCTCAATTTTTGAGAATTTTAATGATGGTACGTACCCCTTATCAGATTTTGAGAAAATGGCTCAAAAAATTTTTTCCTTCGGATATGGCTAAATCGATTCTCCTGTTAATGCTGATCAAGAATATATATGATTTATGGGGTCGGAAATGACTCCTTCAGCCAGAAAAAGTATTATTTTATATTTTGAAATCAAATTTTGGAGGACAATTCGGAAAGCTGTTCTGAATTGGGTTTTCTACGCTTAACAAATCTGCATACTACGTTTAGGGCTTTTTTCATTTCATTTTTTCTCAGTTTTTGAGAATTTTAATGATGGTACCCCTTAACAAATTTTGAGAAAATGGCGCAAAAAATTTTTTCCTTCAGATATGGCAAAATCGATTCTCCTGTTAATGCTGATCAAGAATATATATGTTTTATGGGGTCGGAAATGACTCCTTCAGCCAGAAAAAGTATTATTTTATATTTTGAAATCAAATTTTGGAGGACAATTCGGAAAGCTGTTCTGAATTGGGTTTTCTACGCTTAACAAATCTGCATACTACGTTTAGGGCTTTTTTCATTTCATTTTTTCTCAGTTTTTGAGAATTTTAATGATGGTACCCCTTTCAAATTTTGAGAAAATGGCTCAAAAAATTTTTTCCTTCGGACATGGCTAAATCGATTCTCCTGTTAATGCTGATCAAGAATATATATGATTTATGGGGTCGGAAATGACTCCTTCAGCCAGAAAAAGTATTATTTTATATTTTGAAATCAAATTTTGGAGGACAATTCGGAAAGCTGTTCTGAATTGGGTTTTCTACGCTTAACAAATCTGCATACTACGTTTAGGGCTTTTTTTCATTTCATTTTTTCTCAAGTTTTTGAGAATTTTAATGATCGTACCCCTTATCAAATTTTG
The DNA here is from genome assembly GCF_030179895.1 of Drosophila kikkawai. Lineage (NCBI taxonomy): Eukaryota > Metazoa > Arthropoda > Insecta > Diptera > Drosophilidae > Drosophila > Drosophila kikkawai. The sequence continues at coordinate 8,273 of NW_027222757.1, forward strand.
AGAAAATGGCGCAAAAAATTTTTTCCTTCGGATATGGCTAAATCGATTCTCCTGTTAATGCTGATCAAGAATATATATGATTTATGGGGTCGGAAATGACTCCTTCAGCCAGAAAAAGTATTATTTTATATTTTGAAATCAAATTTTGGAGGACAATTCGGAAAGCTGTTCTGAATTGGGTTTTCTACGCTTAACAAATCTGCATACTACGTTTAGGGCTTTTTTCATTTCATTTTTTCTCAGTTTTTGAGAATTTTAATGATGGTACCCCTTAACAAATTTTGAGAAAATGGCGCAAAAAATTTTTTCCTTCGGATATGGCTAAAGTCGATTCTCCTGTTAATGCTGATCAAGAATATATATGATTTATGGGGTCGGAAATGACTCCTTCAGCCAGAAAAAGTATTATTTTATATTTTGAAATCAAATTTTGGAGGACAATTCGGAAAGCTGTTCTGAATTGGGTTTTCTACGCTTAACAAATCTGCATACTACGTTTAGGGCTTTTTTTCATTTCATTTTTTCTCAATTTTTGAGAATTTTAATGATGGTACGTACCCCTTAGCAAATTTTGAGAAAATGGCTCAAAAAATTTTTTCCTTTGGATATGGCTAAATCGATTCTCCTGTTAATGCTGATCAAGAATATATATGATTTATGGGGTCGGAAATGACTCCTTCAGCCAGAAAAAGTATTATTTTATATTTTAAAATCAAATTTTGGAGGACAATTCGGAAAGCTGTTCTGAATTGGGTTTTCTACGCTTAACAAATCTGCATACTACGTTTAGGGTTTTTTTTCATTTCATTTTTTCTCAATTTTTGAGCATTTTAATGATCGTACCCCTTATCAGATTTTGAGAAAATGGCTCAACAAATTTATTCCTTCGGATATGGCTAAATCGATTCTCCTGTTAATGCTGATCAAGAATATATATGATTTATGGGGTCGGAAATGACTGTTTCAGCCAGAAAAAGTATTATTTTATATTTTGAAATCAAATTTTGGAGGACAATTCGGAAAGCTGTTCTGAATTGGGTTTTCTACGCTTAACAAATCTGCATACTACGTTTAGGGTTTTTTTTCATTTCATTTTTTCTCAATTTTTGAGCATTTTAATGATCGTACCCCTTATCAGATTTTGAGAAAATGGCTCAAAAAATTTTTTCCTTCGGATATGGCTAAATCGATTCTCCTGTTAATGCTGATCAAGAATATATATGATTTATGGGATCGGAAATGACTCCTTCAGCCAGAAAAAGTATTATTTTATATTTTGAAAACAAATTTTGGAGGACAATTCGGAAAGCTGTTCTGAATTGGGTTTTCTACGCTTAACAAATCTGCATACTACGTTTAGGGCTTTTTTCATTTCATTTTTTCTCAATTTTAGAGAATTTTAATGATGGTACGTACCCCTTAGCAAATTTTGAGAAAATGGCTCAAAAAATTTTTTCCTTCGGATATGGCTAAATCGATTCTCCTGTTAATGCTGATCAAGAATATATATGATTTATGGGGTCGGAAATGACTCCTTCAGCCAGAAAAAGTATTATTTTATATTTTAAAATCAAATTTTGGAGGACAATTCGGAAAGCTGTTCTGAATTGGGTTTTCTACGCTTAACAAATCTGCATACTACGTTTAGGGTTTTTTTCATTTCATTTTTTCTCAATTTTTGAGCATTTTAATGATCGTACCCCTTATCAGATTTTGAGAAAATGGCTCAAAAAATTTGTTCCTTCGGATATGGCTAAATCGATTCTCCTGTTAATGCTGATCAAGAATATATATGATTTATGGGGTCGGAAATGACTCCTTCAGCCAGAAAAAGTATTATTTTATATTTTGAAATCAAATTTTGGAGGACAATTCGGAAAGCTGTTCTGAATTGGGTTTTCTACGCTTAACAAATCTGCATACTACGTTTAGGGTTTTTTTTTCATTTCATTTTTTCTCAATTTTTGAGCATTTTAATGATCGTACCCCTTATCAGATTAGAAAATGGCTCAACAAATTTTTTCCTTCGGATATGGCTAAATCGATTCTCCTGTTAATGCTGATCAAGAATATATATGATTTATGGGGTCGGAAATGACTGTTTCAGCCAGAAAAAGTATTATTTTATATTTTGAAATCAAATTTTGGAGGACAATTCGGAAAGCTGTTCTGAATTGGGTTTTCTACGCTTAACAAATCTGCATACTACGTTTAGGGATTTTTCACATTTCATTTTTTCTCAATTTTTAAGAATTTTAATGATGGTACCCCTTATCAAATTTTGAGAAAATGGCTCAAAAAATGTTTTCCTTCGGATATGGCTAAATCGATTCTCCTGTTAATGCTGATCAAGAATATATATGGTTTATGGGGTCGGAAATGACTCCTTCAGCCAGAAAAAGTATTATTTTATATTTTAAAATCAAATTTTGGAGGACAATTCGGAAAGCTGTTCTGAATTGGGTTTTCTACGCTTAACAAATCTGCATACTACGTTTAGGGTTTTTTTTCATTTCATTTTTTCTCAATTTTTGAGCATTTTAATGATCGTACCCCTTATCAGATTTTGAGAAAATGGCTCAACAAATTTTTTCCTTCGGATATGGCTAAATCGATTCTCCTGTTAATGCTGATCAAGAATATATATGATTTATGGGGTCGGAAATGACTCCTTCAGCCAGAAAAAGTATTATTTTATATTTTGAAATCAAATTTTGGAGGACAATTTGGAAAGCTGTTCTGAATTGGGTTTTCTACGCTTAACAAATCTGCATACTACGTTTAGGGCTTTTTATACCCTTGCAGGGTATTATAATTTCAGTCAGAAGTTTGCAACGCAGTGAAGGAGACGTTTCCGACCCTATAAAGTATATATATTATTGATCAGCATCACCAGCCGAGTCGATCTAGCCATGTCCGTCTGTCCGTCCGTCTGTCCGTCTGTCCGTCCGTCTGTCCGTTTCTACGCAAACTAGTCCCTCAGTTTTAAAGCTATCTGAATGAAACTTTACATATAGTCTTCTATATACTCTCACTGCTATATATGTCGGAACGGGCCGGATCGGACGACTATATCATATAGCTGTCATACAAATGTTCGATAAATTTTTAGAAAAAAAATTATAACTTGGATGTTTTTTAACATTTTTGCACAATTTTTAAGACATGGCCATTATATATTACTTTTGAATTTTGGTAAAAATTTTATGAAAATCGGACCACTATATCTTATAGCTGCCATAGGAACGATAGGGAAGGTAATAGAAAAAATTATAACTTCGTTCTTTTTCAACGTATTTTCATCTACTTTGAGACATGAGCTTCTGGTATTATTTCAAAATTTTGGTATAAATTTAATGAAAATCGGACGACTATATCTTATAGCTGCCATAGGAACGATAGGGAAAGCGATAGAAAAAATTATAACTTCGTTGTTTTTCAACGTATTTTCATCTACTTTGAGACATGAGCTTTTAGTATTATTTCAGAATTTTGGTAACAATATTATGAAAATCGGAGAACTATATAATATAGCTGCCATATAAGTGATCCGTAGATGTAGAGAAAATGTAAAGCTGGGAATGTATAACTGTAACTGTAAAACTGTAAACATATTAAGTATAGGTAAAATGTTATGAAACTCCGTTTAGTGTCTGTTTTCGGCATTATAATTTATAATATAAATATGAAAACCAATCTGCAAGGGTATACAAACTTCGGCGTGCCGAAGTTAGCTTCCTTTCTTGTTTCATTTCATTTTTTCTCAGTTTTTGAGAATTTTAATGATGGTACCCCTTAACAAATTTTGAGAAAATGGCGCAAAAAATTTTTTCCTTCGGATATGGCTAAATCGATTCTCCTGTTAATGCTGATCAAGAATATATATGATTTATGGGGTCGGAAATGACTCCTTCAGCCAGAAAAAGTATTATTTTATATTTTAAAATCAAATTTTGGAGGACAATTCGGAAAGCTGTTCTGAATTGGGTTTTCTACGCTTAACAAATCTGCATACTACGTTTAGGGTTTTTTTTCATTTCATTTTTTCTCAGTTTTTGAGAATTTTAATGATGGTACCCCTTAACAAATTTTGAGAAAATGGCGCAAAAAATTTTTTCCTTCGGATATGGCTAAATCGATTCTCCTGTTAATGCTGATCAAGAATATATATGATTTATGGGGTCGGAAATGACTCCTTCAGCCAGAAAAAGTATTATTTTATATTTTAAAATCAAATTTTGGAGGACAATTCGGAAAGCTGTTCTGAATTGGGTTTTCTACGCTTAACAAATCTGCATACTACGTTTAGGGTTTTTTTTCATTTCATTTTTCTCAATTTTTGAGCATTTTAATGATCGTACCCCTTATCAGATTTTGAGAAAATGGCTCAACAAATTTTTTCCTTCGGATATGGCTAAATCGATTCTCCTGTTAATGCTGATCAAGAATATATATGATTTATGGGGTCGGAAATGACTCCTTCAGCCAGAAAAAGTATTATTTTATATTTTGAAATCAAATTTTGGAGGACAATTCGGAAAGCTGTTCTGAATTGGGTTTTCTACGCTTAACAAATCTGCATACTACGTTTAGGGCTTTTTTCATTTCATTTTTTTCTCAATTTTTGAGAATTTTAATGATGGTACGTACCCCTTATCAGATTTTGAGAAAATGGCTCAAAAAATTTGTTCCTTCGGATATGGCTAAATCGATTCTCCTGTTAATGCTGATCAAGGATATATATGATTTATGAGGTCGGAAATGACTCCTTCAGCCAGAAAAAGTATTATTTTATATTTTAAAATCAAATTTTGGAGGACAATTCGGAAAGCTGTTCTGAATTGGGTTTTCTACGCTTAACAAATCTGCATACTACGTTTAGGGTTTTTTTTTCATTTCATTTTTTCACAATTTTTGAGCATTTTAATGATCGTACCCCTTATCAGATTTTGAGAAAATGGCTCAAAAAATTTTTTCCTTCGGATATGGCTAAATCGATTCTCCTGTTAATGCTGATCAAGAATATATATGATTTATGGGGTCGGAAATGACTCCTTCAGCCAGAAAAAGTATTATTTTATATTTTGAAATCAAATTTTGGAGGACAATTCGGAAAGCTGTTCTGAATTGGGTTTTCTACGCTTAACAAATCTGCATACTACGTTTAGGGCTTTTTTCATTTCATTTTTTCTCAGTTTTTGAGAATTTTAATGATGGTACCCCTTAACAAATTTTGAGAAAATGGCGCAAAAAATTTTTTCCTTCGGATATGGCTAAATCGATTCTCCTGTTAATGCTGATCAAGAATATATATGATTTATGGGGTCGGAAATGACTCCTTCAGCCAGAAAAAGTATTATTTTATATTTTGAAATCAAATTTTGGAGGACAATTCGGAAAGCTGTTCTGAATTGGGTTTTCTACGCTTAACAAATCTGCATACTACGTTTAGGGCTTTTTTCATTTCATTTTTTCTCAGTTTTTGAGAATTTTAATGATGGTACGTACCCCTTATCAGATTTTGAGAAAATGGCTCAAAAAATTTTTTCCTTCGGATATGGCTAAATCGATTCTCCTGTTAATGCTGATCAAGAATATATATGATTTATGGGGTCGGAAATGACTCCTTCAGCCAGAAAAAGTATTATTTTATATTTTGAAATCAAATTTTGGAGGACAATTCGGAAAGCTGTTCTGAATTGGGTTTTCTACGCTTAACAAATCTGCATACTACGTTTAGGGCTTTTTTCATTTCATTTTTTCTCAATTTTTGAGAATTTTAATGATGGTACGTACCCCTTATCAGATTTTGAGAAAATGGCTCAAAAAATTTTTTCCTTCGGATATGGCTAAATCGATTCTCCTGTTAATGCTGATCAAGGATATATATGATTTATGGGGTCGGAAATGACTCCTTCAGCCAGAAAAAGTATTATTTTATATTTTAAAATCAAATTTTGGAGGACAATTCGGAAAGCTGTTCTGAATTGGGTTTTCTACGCTTAACAAATCTACATACTACGTTTAGGGTTTTTTTATACCCTTGCAGGGTATTATAATTTCAGTCAGAAGTTTGCAACGCAGTGAAGGAGACCTTTCCGACCCTATAAAGTATATATATTCTTGATCAGTATCAGCAGCCGAGTCGATCTAGCCATGTCCGTCTGTCCGTCTGTCCGTCTGTCCGTCTGTCCGTCCGTCTGTCCGTCCGTCCGTCCGTCTGTCCGTTTCTACGCAAACTAGTCCCTCAGTTTTAAAGCTATCTGGTTGAAACTTTGCATATAGTCTTCTATATACTCTCACTGCTATATATGTCGGAACGGGCCGGATCGGACGACTATATCATATAGCTGCCATACAAATGTTCAATAAATTTTTAGAAAAAAAATTATAACTTTTCTGTTTTTCAATAGTTTTGCACCATTTTTTAGATATGACATTTCTATATTATTTTTGAATTTTGGTAAAAATTTTATAAAAATCGGTCGACTATATCATATAGCTGCCATAGGAACGATCCGGAAATTAATAGAAAAAAATTACAACTTCTTTGTTTTATAACGAATTTTTATCTTTTTTGAGATATGGTCATCTTGTATTAATTTCTAATTTCGTATTTAATTTAATGAAAATCAAATGACTATATCCTATAGCTGCCATAGGAACTATCTGAAAAATTTTAGAAAAAAAATTATAACTTTTTTTTTTTCAACGAATATTTATTTTCTTTTGTAGCCATTTTGTATTATTTCCAAATGTAATATTTAGTTTTATGAAAATCGGACGACTATATATTATAGCTGCCATAGGAACGATCGAAGAATTACAAGAAAAAAGTCGAACTTCGACAATTATCAACATATTTTCACATTCTTCGAGTATGGCATTTTTACGATTCTAAAATTTTAATATTGATATTATGAAAATTCCACAACTATATTTTATAACTTTCAAAGGAAATTGGGAATTTAAATTATATTATACTTATTTGCGCTTTGCGTTTTGATTTTTTTTAATCTTCAAATGTTAGTTACATGCAAATAATTATGTTCTTTATTAAACTTGACTGCATAACTTTATTTTTTAAAGGGCGTATTAATATTTTGAATATAAATTAATACTTTTTTAGTATTTCATATATGGGCTTCACATTTTTATACCCTTGCAGGGTATTATAATTTCAGCCAGAAGTTTGCAACGCAGTGAAGGAGACCTTTCCGACCCTATAAAGTATATATAAGATAAGGTTTTTAGTTTACCGCGGCAAGGTAGTTGCCCGCGATATTCTCTCGCCTCGGAATCCGTAGAGTGATGCCGAATGCAGATCGAGACCGGGTGGTGGCCACGATCAGTGATTACGTCACTGTTGAGATAATGCGGCAAGGTAATTGCCCGCAATGTCCACCGCCTGCACGCTTCCTGCAGAGGGTTGTCACCGTGGCACGTGGTGCCCACGGAGTTGTTGGTTCCGGGATAGGTGCTGCGGCTAGTTGCTGCACACAACGACCAGTCACTTGGTGCTCGCCTCGGTTGCCGTTGAGTAGTGCCGAGTGCGGATCGAGACCGGGTGGTGGCCACGACCTGTGACGTATCCCAACTGGCTTCCCTTGTTTAATCAAGATAAGCCGATAGCAGGGTCTTAGCTTCGGCTGTATTAAATGATGCTTGATTAATGAAATATGCCTTTATTATACGGCTGCCAGTTCAGAACTAAATTTACAGAGAAAGCTTAATCATAACCCTAGCTTGCACAGATCACCGCCGTCCACCAGCTTCTACCGTAAGCCTTCGTGTGCCGTCGCCGCTGCTGTGCTTTTTTCGCCGTTAACCTTTGTGTTGTTAACTACTCCCCTTCTTTTCAAAAATGGGCTCCTCGGCCATGTCAATGTTAGCAAGGACTTGTGTTACCGCAATCGAAGCTCTGCTTTTACATCTTTATTATTTCGCAGGGCGTGAAGCAGATTGAAGCTGGTGCAGATGGCCTCTGATTGTCAGCATTTGCAACTCCGTTATATGCTGCAGGCTTTCTTCATTTAAATGGTGAAGAAAGGGCAGGCCTGGAAGCGGGTGGTATCTGGATGCGTTTCGTTGCGGTGGTCGTCATGCCTGGGGGATCGTTGAAATTGGCACTAAGTAGTTGGTGCTAGGTCGCTTGGCTGAGCCGACCTATAGGCTGCCGGTAATATGTCCTCATCAAAGCGTGGTACCAGGCCGGTGTGTGCAAATTTGTCTATCTATCATATAAACTAATGATTTAGTAAACAAAATTTAGTGATTTCTTACTAGCTAAGTAAACCCTCGTGAAACCTTTTTCAGAATCGCCTTTGGGTTATTGGTGTAAGCTTTAATGAATGCAAATAGTTTATTCTGGCGAGAGTGATGGCATCAACTTATTGTCAATTTAAATGTTAGCGAGTTTTAATCTTCTACTGATCATGGTTGTATGAGCAGACAAATGAGCCTGCATCTCGGAACTGATGGAAAGACGCTCCCTTTTCAAGTTGTCAATGTACGAAGAACCAACCAACACTTAAAATACAGTAAGCTTAGGAAACAGTTTTGTAGGTGGCCCTTATCGAATATTGTCTTTGTGGACCACCCTCCCCTTAATTAGGACCGTCGTCCCCAAGTCAGCATCGACCCTATTCTCAATATACAGAGGCGTGAGTTTATCCCCCAATCTCCTATTGGTTTTTACTAACACTTTCTCACCAACCTCAAATACCCTATTCTGCCGAGCCGGATTATTTCGGTCTAACTGCTCCTGCTGTGCCTTCTTAAGGCTCATAATTATATCTGAGCCAAACTCAACGTTAGCATGGAGAATCTCAGCAGGCTTCCCATTTGTGACAGAGTGAAATGACCTATTATACTCTATGGTTGCCTGAAGGAATAATTCATTAATATCGTCAATTTTCCTCTCCAATTTAAGACACCTGGCAATCTCGATAAGAGTACTGTGGAATCTTTCCACCTGACCATTCGACGAGCTGTGTAAAGGTGGGGCATTTGCTACGTCAATATCATACTGATTATTTAGCATAGATAGTATCGTTTCGGAGTTAAACGATGGCTCGTTATCGCAATATATTGATTTAACATTAGGGAAGAGGTTCACTAGCTGAAGAATCGGGACCTTTACATCTAATATAGCACGCGATGCTACTGGCTGAATCACTGCAAACTTGCTAAATTTATCAACAGCCGTAAGGAAGTGCTTTCCCCCAGTTGAAAAGATGTCAATATGTATCATCTCTCCTACTCGCGTTGGTATTGGGGTACTTCCTAATTCCTGCTTTAATGGGTGCCTATTATATTTTGCCTTTTGGCAAATTCTGCAGTTTAGAACGACTTCGGCTGCGATTTTAGCCATTTTTGGGAAATAATAGTCGAGTAGCACTTGTTTAATGTTCTCCTGAGCAGCTCTATGAGCCCTGTTATGCTCTACAACTAGAATTTCTTTCTGTTCGTCCGGTTTTATAACGTCCGCCACCCAAGACTTGCAATGCCAGAATTTCGTAGAAGGGAAAAGTCGAACCAGGCTATCCTGAATCCGGGCCAAGACTGGAAGCTTACAGTGTATGGCATTCACTACGTTGGGAGTAACCACGTCTTTTACTAACTCCAGTAATGACTCCCAATCAGTGAAATCAATTTGATGGCGAGTCTTTGTACCAAAAACTATAAATAGCCTTTTACTCGGCGTAGACGCCTCTTCCAATACAATTTGATTCTGGAAACAGTTAAGTGGCTTTTCCGTGGCCTCAATGACAAGTGTTGACGATTCTTCACTATGAATAGTGGCTTGATCTGACGCTGCTGAGCTCTGCAAAGCGTTAATACGTTGGCGCGACAAAGCATCCGCCACACAGTTTTCTTTCCCTGGCTTGTACATAACTTTTGCACCGCTCTCTTGAATGCGAGCTTTCCAACGCTTAAGTTTTGAATTCGGGTTTTTGTCAGAAACAGCAAAAATAAGTGGCTGATGGTCCGTAAATATATTTATGTCACTTTTGCCATAGAGGTAGTGACGGAGACTATCCAAGGCCCATACGATTGCTAGTAACTCCCTTTCATTCGTGGCATAATTTAATTCCATATCTTTCAGTGTTCTGGATATCATTGTTATTGGTCTGTTTCCCTGAGATAAAACTGCACCTATGCCTGAGGATGATGCATCGGTTGTCAGATCAAATGGCCGCGTAAAATCTGGGTAATGAAGGATAACGTCCTCTGATGCAAGAATATTTCTAAGCTTCTCAAATGCGCTTAACTGAGGCTCATCGAAGCTTACCGAAATGCCTTTTGAACGGTGTTTGCTGACCCTGCCGCCTTCACCCTTTAGAATATTCGTCAAGGGTCTCGCTATAGATGCGAAATCTTTTACGAAACATCTATAGTAACTCGCTAAACCCAAGAACGATCTCAGCTCGAACAAATTGCTTGGCTGTTTAAATTCCTTGATGGCTTTAACCTTGTCCTGGCTTGTCCTAATACCGTCCCTTGCAACAACAAAACCAAGGAAGTTGACACTTTCCTTAAAAAATTGCGACTTTTGCCTAGACACACGCATGTTGGCATCATGAAGACTTTTTAAAACCTGCCCAATATGAACAATATGAGATTCTTCAGTCTCTGAAAAAACAATTACGTCATCCACATAGACGTAACAGATCCTTCCTATCTTATCCCGCAGAACGTCATCTATTGCCCTTTGGAAGATACTTGAGGCATTCTTCAAGCCGAATGGTAGGCGGCAGAACTCATACTTGCCTCCGTTGACCGAAAAAGAAGTTTTCTCTCGGTCCGCTTCTGCAAGCTCAATCTGATGATAGCCAGACTTGAGATCGAGGGTACTGAAAAATTTGGCCCTCCCGAGATTGGCCAGTATCATACTTATACTTGGCATTGGGTATCTATCTGCAACAGTCTTCAAATTTAATTTTCTAAAATCGACTACCAAGCGTTTATTGGGCGATCCCGAATCGTCGATGCCTTTTTTACCTACAACCCATATAGGGTTGTTGTAGGGAGATCTAGATGGCCGAATAATTCCATTTTTGAGTAAGTCTTCGATCTCCCGATTGACGAAATCAGAAGCGCCCATAGGAAATGGGTAAAGCTTTGAATAAACTGGCTCATTATCCTCTGTCCGAATAGTCGCAACAACATTTGTATTGAATGGTAACATCTCATTGGGGTCAGCAAATGCTGCCGAGTTTTGATTCATCATCTGCTGGAAGCCTTCTTTCACAGTTGGGGGAACGACAATATCCTCAATTTTTGTGAAGTTAACTTGAGCGCATTTTTTAAAGTGTAGATCCTCCTGTCCACCACTAAACCTAATAGAATGGCCCTTAAGATCAATTGTCGCGCCTACTTGCACCAACAAGTCAAGGCCGATTATGCCGTCAAACGTTTTGAGACCAGGAAGAATAAAAAAAAGGCTTTCTACACCAAAAAGATCAACCAAACATTTTCGTTCTATTGTTTCAAACCCATGAAGCGACTTGACAATAAAAGGTGAGTTGACGGGAACTGAAGTCGGCAATCCTATCTCTTTCTTGATGTAGCTCTTAGAGGCCCCCGTATCTACTAAAAACTTTCGTAGCTCCCCTGCTACTGTTCGTTGAACGAACGGAAGCAGGGATGAACCCCTAAAAAATGCACGGCATCGGTTTCATAGTCCGTTTCTTCTTCACCGTCTATATCAACTACCGCATCAGTAGCAATCTGATTATATCGCTCCTCAATTTGACCATCCTGATCTTCTTCAAATAGGTGGTTAACTCTTTGACGCCTAAAGTCAGACATTTTTTGAGAGTTAGTCGGTCTATTTTGAGTACTCTGTTGCTGGGCATAAAGTGGCTGTTGCGTGGAAGAACCCTGAGGGCGCTGAAAGTTTGTCGCCTGGCGGAACTTTGACGATGTTGGATCTACGTCCATATTTTCGAACGCTCTGCTATCGACAACGGGTCGTTGACCTTGATCCCTGGTAAAATACGGATTTTTCCACCCCTTTCTAAATGTCTGCTCATGGTTGGATTCGAATGTTTTTTGTAAATGACGACTCTGACCCTGCCTGAGGTATTTCTCTTCTATGGACTTGGCATACTGTGACGCAAAGGCATGCCTCTCGTGATTTGCCTCTATTTCCTGAGCCATTGCTAGGGCCGTAGGCAAGTCTCTAGGCTGAGCAGCAAAGAGCACATCAGTTAAGTTTCTTTTCAGCCCAGAAATAAACACACGCAGGGCATCAGCCCTATGCTTATCATTCATATACCGGGCATGGTCGGCCTCATATGTCATAGTTGTCTTATTCGTAAGGAGTGTAAGCTTCTTTTCAACCTCCTCATAAAACTGTGTAATAGACATCTGTCCCTGCCTGAGTGTTGTGAGCTCTTGCTCGAGCAAGTGTAATGGGCGCTTGTCGGAATACGTGAAATCAAGGCGGCTAATAATAGCGTCAAAATTAAGGACTGTATTAAATGACGCAAGAACAGAATCAGCGGAACCCCTTACTTTGTTCCGGATTATGAGAACTGCCTGATAATGTCTAGAGCTACCGTCATAGTTTCTGAACAATTGATATGCAGCTACCGCTGCCTGCCGCCAAGAGACATATTTTCCTTGTGACCCATCAAACTCTGGCAATGATTTTACCGCATCAAGACTTTCATCACACGTCACCTTGCCGGTTACAGCAACGGGCAAGTATATTGTAATCTCAGGAGCAGATTCTGTTGTAGCGGTAAGCTTGTCAGTGACTTCCTTTAACTTTGCCTCAAAGACTTCTCTCTGCACCTTTAGTGCGGCCACTACAACTGCGTTTATGATTGACTGTAGTTGTTCCGGATCCATACTGTATTTTTCCTGTCTTTCAAGTTCGTCGTCCGTTAAAACGAGCTTACTCAGTTGATTAACTAAGTCTTCAGACCCTGACTCGCTCATACAACCACTTTCAAGGTATCGGGCAGTCCCGCACTGATAACGAAGCCCGAGTGCAAGCAAGCGCCAAATAAATAAGTCACAAAATATTGGACCGTCGCCAAGCTTGGCGCCGAGCGTTTATCTATTTACCGTATTCTTTCAGATTTTACTAATTACATGAACAACGCGGGGCTGAAAAATAAACATGCGATGCGGCGACTGTACTGCTTTTTATGCACAGTAAAAAAATTACTTGAACTTGAATTACTTTAAGTTAATGCCAACACGATTTCCCAAAATAAATTCTTTATGCAATATAGTCTGTGTATTGCAGATTTTGATTTATATTTTCTTTTGGCGATTCATAGAAAAAGTTCCACTTACATGAAGCTATGATCCGCCGGGATTCAGTTTTGTGGTCTTCTCTGCTATCCCGAACAGTCCGTTCTAGGATTCTAATTTTTGATTTATATTATTTTAACTCGAGCCTTCCAGATTCGGTTTCCTTGTCGGGGTCGTCGACTTGGTTGGGCGCCAGATAAGGTTTTTAGTTTACCGCGGCAAGGTAGTTGCCCGCGATATTCTCTCGCCTCGGAATCCGTAGAGTGATGCCGAATGCAGATCGAGACCGGGTGGTGGCCACGATCAGTGATTACGTCACTGTTGAGATAATGCGGCAAGGTAATTGCCCGCAATGTCCACCGCCTGCACGCTTCCTGCAGAGGGTTGTCACCGTGGCACGTGGTGCCCACGGAGTTGTTGGTTCCGGGATAGGTGCTGCGGCTAGTTGCTGCACACAACGACCAGTCACTTGGTGCTCGCCTCGGTTGCCGTTGAGTAGTGCCGAGTGCGGATCGAGACCGGGTGGTGGCCACGACCTGTGACGTATCCCAACTGGCTTCCCTTGTTTAATCAAGATAAGCCGATAGCAGGGTCTTAGCTTCGGCTGTATTAAATGATGCTTGATTAATGAAATATGCCTTTATTATACGGCTACCAGTTCAGAACTAAATTTACAGAGAAAGCTTAATCATAACCCTAGCTTGCACAGATCACCGCCGTCCACCAGCTTCTACCGTAAGCCTTCGTGTGCCGTCGCCGCTGCTGTGCTTTTTTCGCCGTTAACCTTTGTGTTGTTAACTTATATTCTTGATCAGTATCAACAGCCGAGTCGATCTAGCCATGTCCGTCTGTCCGTCTGTCCGTCTGTCCGTCCGTCTGTCCGTCCGTCTGTCCGTCCGTCTGTCCGTCCGTCCGTCCGTCTGTCCGTTTCTACGCAAACTAGTCCCTCAGTTTTAAAGCTATCTGAATGAAACTTTGCATATAGTCTTCTATATACTCTCACTGCTATATATGTCGGAACGGGCCGGATCGGACGACTATATCATATAGCTCCCATATAAATGTTCGATAAATTTTTAGAAAAAAAATTATAACTTGGCTGTTTTTCAATGAATCATTTTTGAGACATAGCCATTTTATATTATTTCAGAATTTTGGTAAAAATTTTATGAAAATCGGACGACTATATCTTATAGCTGCCATAGGAACGATCGGCAAATGAATAGGAAAAAAATTATAACTTCGTTGTTTTTCAACATATTCTTATCTACTTTTAGATAAAAGCTTATTTTATTATTCTAGAATTTTGGTATAAATTTTATGAAAATCGGACAACTATATCATATAGCTGCCATATAAACGATCGGTAAATGTAGAGAAAATGTAAAGCTGGGAATGTAAAACTGTAACTGTCAAAATGTAAACATAATAAGTATAGGTAAAATGTAATGAAACTCTGTTTTGTGTGTGTTTTCAGCATTTAAATCTATAATATAAACATCAAAACCAATCTGCAAGGGTATACAAACTTCGGCGTGCCGAAGTTTGCTTCCTTTCTTGTTTTCATTTCATTTTTTCACAATTTTTGAGCATTTTAATGATCGTACCCCTTATCAGATTTTCAGAAAATGGCTCAAAAAATTTTTTCCTTCGGATATGGCTAAATCGATTCTCCTGTTAATGCTGATCAAGAATATATGATTTATGGGGTCGGAAATGACTTCTTCAGCCAGAAAAAGTATTATTTTATATTTTGAAATCAAATTTTGGAGGACAATTCGGAAAGCTGTTCTGAATTGGGTTTTCTACGCTTAACAAATCTGCATACTACGTTTAGGGTTTTTTTCATTTCATTTTTTCTCAATTTTTGAGCATTTTAATGATGGTACGTACCCCTTAGCAAATTTTGAGAAAATGGCTTAAAAAATTTTTTCCTTCGGATATGGCTAAATCGATTCTCCTGTTAATGCTGATCAAGAATATATATGATTTATGGGGTCGGAAATGACTCCTTCAGCCAGAAAAAGTATTATTTTATATTTTAAAATCAAATTTTGGAGGACAATTCGGAAAGCTGTTTTGAATTGGGTTTTCTACGCTTAACAAATCTGCATACTACGTTTAGGGCTTTTTTTCATTTCATTTTTTCTCAATTTTTGAGAATTTTAATGATGGTACCCCTTATCAGATTTTGAGAAAATGGCTCAAAAAATTTTTTCCTTCGGATATGGCTAAATCGATTCTCCTGTTAATGCTGATCAAGAATATATATGATTTATGGGGTCGGAAATGACTTCTTCAGCCAGAAAAAGTATTATTTTATATTTTGAAATCAAATTTTGGAGGACAATTCGGAAAGCTGTTCTGAATTGGGTTTTCTACGCTTAACAAATCTGCATACTACGTTTAGGGTTTTTTTTCATTTCATTTTTTCTCAATTTTTGAGCATTTTAATGATGGTACGTACCCCTTAGCAAATTTTGAGAAAATGGCTTAAAAAATTTTTTCCTTCGGATATGGCTAAATCGATTCTCCTGTTAATGCTGATCAAGAATATATATGATTTATGGGGTCGGAAATGACTTCTTCAGCCAGAAAAAGTATTATTTTATATTTTGAAATCAAATTTTGGAGGACAATTCGGAAAGCTGTTCTGAATTGGGTTTTCTACGCTTAACAAATCTGCATACTACGTTTAGGGCTTTTTTTCATTTCATTTTTTCTCAATTTTTGAGAATTTTAATGATGGTACCCCTTATCAGATTTTGAGAAAATGGCTCAAAAAATTTTTTCCTTCGGATATGGCTAAATCGATTCTCCTGTTAATGCTGATCAAGAATATATATGGTTTATGGGGTCGGAAATGACTCCTTCAGCCAGAAAAAGTATTATTTTATATTTTAAAATCAAATTTTGGAGGACAAAATATTTTTGAAAATTCATAACTCGGCCAAAAGTACATGAAATTCAATTCGGAAAGCTGTTCTGAATTGGGTTTTCTACGCTTAACAAATCTGCATACTACGTTTAGGGCTTTTTTTCATTTAATTTTTTCTCAATTTTTGAGAATTTTAATGATGGTACGTACCCCTTAGCAAATTTTGAGAAAATGGCTTAAAAAATTTTTTCCTTCGGATATGGCTAAATCGATTCTCCTGTTAATGCTGATCAAGAATATATATGATTTATGGGGTCGGAAATGACTGTTTCAGCCAGAAAAAGTATTATTTTATATTTTAAAATCAAATTTTGGAGGACAATTCGGAAAGCTGGTTTGAATTGGGTTTTCTACGCTTAACAAATCTGCATACTACGTTTAGGGTTTTTTTTTCATTTCATTTTTTCTCAATTTTTGAGCATTTTAATGATCGTACCCCTTATCAGATTTTGAGAAAATGGCTCAAAAAATTTTTTCCTTCGGATATGGCTAAATCGATTCTCCTGTTAATGCTGATCAAGAATATATATGATTTATGGGGTCGGAAATGACTTCTTCAGCCAGAAAAAGTATTATTTTATATTTTGAAATCAAATTTTGGAGGACAATTCGGAAAGCTGTTCTGAATTGGGTTTTCTACGCTTAACAAATCTGCATACTACGTTTAGGGCTTTTTTTCATTTCATTTTTTCTCAATTTTTGAGCATTTTAATGATGGTACGTACCCCTTATCAGATTTTGAGAAAATGGCTCAAAAAATTTTTTCCTTCGGATATGGCTAAATCGATTCTCCTGTTAATGCTGATCAAGGATATATATGATTTATGGGGTCGGAAATGACTCCTTCAGCCAGAAAAAGTATTATTTTATATTTTAAAATCAAATTTTGGAGGACAATTCGGAAAGCTGTTCTGAATTGGGTTTTCTACGCTTAACAAATCTGCATACTACGTTTAGGGTTTTTTTATACCCTTGCAGGGTATTATAATTTCAGTCAGAAGTTTGCAACGCAGTGAAGGAGACCTTTCCGACCCTATAAAGTATATATATTCTTGATCAGTATCAACAGCCGAGTCGATCTAGCCATGTCCGTCTGTCCGTCTGTCCGTCTGTCCGTCCGTCTGTCCGTCCGTCCGTCCGTCTGTCCGTTTCTACGCAAACTAGTCCCTCAGTTTTAAAGCTATCTGGTTGAAACTTTGCATATAGTCTTCTATATACTCTCACTGCTATATATGTCGGAACGGGCCGGATCGGACGACTATATCATATAGCTGCCATACAAATGTTCAATAAATTTTTAGAAAAAAAATTATAACTTTTCTGTTTTTCAATAGTTTTGCACCATTTTTTAGATATGACATTTTTATATTATTTTTGAATTTTGGTAAAAATTTTATGAAAATCGGTCGACTATATCATATAGCTGCCATAGGAACGATCCGGAAATTAATAGAAAAAAATTACTTCTTTGTTTTATAACGAATTTTTATCTTTTTTGAGATATGGTCATCTTGTATTAATTTCTAATTTCGTATTTAATTTAATGAAAATCAAATGACTATATCCTATAGCTGCCATAGGAACTATCTGAAAAATTTTAGAAAAAAAATTATAACTTTTTTTGTTTTCAACGAATATTTATTTTCTTTTGTAGCCATTTTGTATTATTTCAAAATGTAATATTTAGTTTTATGAAAATCTGACGACTATATATTATAGCTGCCATAGGAACGATCGAAGAATATCAAGAAAAAAGTCTAACTTCGACAATTATCAACATATTTTCACGTTCTTCGAGTATGGCATTTTTACGATTCTAAAATTTTAATATTGATATTATGAAAATTCCACAACTATATTTTATAACTTTCAAAGGAAATTGGGAATTTAAATTATATTATACTTATTTGCGCTTTGCGTTTTGATTTTTTTTAATCTTCAAATGTTAGTTACATGCAAATAATTATGTTCTTTATTAAACTTGACTGCATAACTTTATTTTTTAAAGGGCGTATTAATATTTTGAATATAAATTAATACTTTTTTAGTATTTCATATATGGGCTTCACATTTTTATACCCTTGCAGGGTATTATAATTTCAGCCAGAAGTTTGCAACGCAGTGAAGGAGACCTTTCCGACCCTATAAAGTATATATATTCTTGATCAGTATCAACAGCCGAGTCGATCTAGCCATGTCCGTCTGTCCGTCTGTCCGTCTGTCCGTCCGTCTGTCCGTCCGTCTGTCCGTCCGTCCGTCCGTCTGTCCGTTTCTACGCAAACTAGTCCCTCAGTTTTAAAGCTATCTGAATGAAACTTTGCATATAGTCTTCTATATACTCTCACTGCTATATATGTCGGAACGGGCCGGATCGGACGACTATATCATATAGCTCCCATACAAATGTTCGATAAATTTTTAGAAAAAAAAATTATAACTTGGCTGTTTTTCAATGAATCATTTTTGAGACATAGCCATTTTATATTATTTCAGAATTTTGGTAAAAATTTTATGAAAATCGGACGACTATATCTTATAGCTGCCATAGGAACGATCGGCAAATGAATAGGAAAAAAATTATAACTTCGTTGTTTTTCAACATATTCTTATCTACTTTTAGATAAAAGCTTATTTTATTATTCTAGAATTTTGGTATAAATTTTATGAAAATCGGACAACTATATCATATAGCTGCCATATAAACGATCGGTAAATGTAGAGAAAATGTAAAGCTGGGAATGTAAAACTGTAACTGTCAAAATGTAAACATAATAAGTATAGGTAAAATGTAATGAAACTCTGTTTTGTGTGTGTTTTCAGCATTTAAATCTATAATATAAACATCAAAACCAATCTGCAAGGGTATACAAACTTCGGCGTGCCGAAGTTAGCTTCCTTTCTTGTTTTCATTTCATTTTTTCACAATTTTTGAGCATTTTAATGATCGTACCCCTTATCAGATTTTGAGAAAATGGCTCAAAAAATTTTTTCCTTCGGATATGGCTAAATCGATTCTCCTGTTAATGCTGATCAAGAATATATATGATTTATGGGGTCGGAAATGACTGTTTCAGCCAGAAAAAGTATTATTTTATATTTTGAAATCAAATTTTGGAGGACAATTCGGAAAGCTGTTCTGAATTGGGTTTTCTACGCTTAACAAATCTGCATACTACGTTTAGGGCGTTTTTCATTTCATTTTTTCTCAGTTTTTGAGAATTTTAATGATGGTACGTACCCCTTATCAAATTTTGAGAAAATGGCTCAAAAAATTTTTTCCTTCGGATTCGATTCTCCTGTTAATGCTGATCAAGAATATATATGATTTATGGGGTCGGAAATGACTCCTTCAGCCAGAAAAAGTATTATTTTATATTTTGAAATCAAATTTTGGAGGACAATTCGGAAAGCTGTTCTGAATTGGGTTTTCTACGCTTAACAAATCTGCATACTACGTTTAGGGCTTTTTTTCATTTCATTTTTTCTCAATTTTTGAGAATTTTAATGATCGTACCCCTTATCAGATTTTGAGAAAATGGCTCAAAAAATTTTTTCATTCGGATATGGCTAAATCGATTCTCCTGTTAATGCTGATCAAGAATATATATGGTTTATGGGGTCGAAAATGACTCCTTCAGCCAGAAAAAGTATTATTTTATATTTTAAAATCAAATTTTGGAGGACAAAATATTTTTGAAAATTCATAACTCGGCCAAAAGTGCATGAAATTCAATTCGGAAAGCTCTTCTGAATTGGGTTTTCTACGCTTAACAAATCTGCATATTACGTTTAGGGCTTTTTTCATTTCATTTTTTCTCAGTTTTTGAGAATTTTAATGATGGTACCCCTTAACAAATTTTGAGAAAATGGCGCAAAAAATTTTTTCCTTCGGATATGGCTAAATCGATTCTCCTGTTAATGCTGATCAAGAATATATATGATTTATGGGGTCGGAAATGACTTCTTCAGCCAGAAAAAGTATTATTTTATATTTTGAAATCAAATTTTGGAGGACAATTCGGAAAGCTGTTCTGAATTGGGTTTTCTACGCTTAACAAATCTGCATACTACGTTTAGGGTTTTTTTTCATTTCATTTTTTCTCAATTTTTGATCATTTTAATGATCGTACCCCTTATCAGATTTTGAGAAAATGGCTCAAAAAATTTTTTCCTTCGGATATGGCTAAATCGATTCTCCTGTTAATGCTGATCAAGAATATATATGGTTTATTGGGTCGGAAATGACTCCTTCAGCCAGAAAAAGTATTATTTTATATTTTAAAATCAAATTTTGGAGGACAAAATATTTTTGAAAATTCATAACTCGGCCAAAAGTGCATGAAATTCAATTCGGAAAGCTCTTCTGAATTGGGTTTTCTACGCTTAACAAATCTGCATACTACGTTTAGGGCTTTTTTTCATTTCATTTTTTCTCAGTTTTTGAGAATTTTAATGATGGTACGTACCCCTTATCAAATTTTGAGAAAATGGCTCAAAAAATTTTTTCCTTCGGATATGGCTAAATCGATTCTCCTGTTAATGCTGATCAAGAATATATATGATTTATGGGGTCGGAAACGACTCCTTCAGCCAGAAAAAGTATTATTTTATATTTTGAAATCAAATTTTGGAGGACAATTCGGAAAGCTGTTCTGAATTGGGTTTTCTACGCTTAACAAATCTGCATACTACGTTTAGGGCTTTTTTTCATTTCATTTTTTCTCAATTTTTGAGAATTTTAATGATGGTACGTACCCCTTATCAAATTTTGAGAAAATGGCTCAAAAAATTTTTTCCTTCGGATATGGCTAAATCGATTCTCCTGTTAATGCTGATCAAGAATATATATGATTTATGGGGTCGGAAATGACTCCTTCAGCCAGAAAAAGTATTATTTTATATTTTGAAATCAAATTTTGGAGGACAATTCGGAAAGCTGTTCTGAATTGGGTTTTCTACGCTTAACAAATCTGCATACTACGTTTAGGGCTTTTTTTCATTTCATTTTTTCTCAATTTTTGAGAATTTTAATGATGGTACGTACCCCTTAGCAAATTTTGAGAAAATGGCTCAAAAAATTTTTTCCTTCGGATATGGCTAAATCGATTCTCCTGTTAATGCTGATCAAGAATATATATGATTTATGGGGTCGGAAATGACTCCTTCAGCCAGAAAAAGTATTATTTTATATTTTAAAATCAAATTTTGGAGGACAATTCGGAAAGCTGTTCTGAATTGGGTTTTCTACGCTTAACAAATCTGCATACTACGTTTAGGGCTTTTTTTTCATTTCATTTTTTCTCAATTTTTGAGCATTTTAATGATGTACGTACCCCTTATCAGATTTTGAGAAAATGGCTCAAAAAATTTTTTCCTTCGGATATGGCTAAATCGATTCTCCTGTTAATGCTGATCAAGAATATATATGATTTATGGGGTCGGAAATGACTCCTTCAGCCAGAAAAAGTATTATTTTATATTTTGAAATCAAATTTTGGAGGACAATTCGGAAAGCTGTTCTGAATTGGGTTTTCTACGCTTAACAAATCTGCATACTACGTTTAGGGCTTTTTTCATTTCATTTTTTCTCAGTTTTTGAGAATTTTAATGATGGTACGTACCCCTTAGCAAATTTTGAGAAAATGGCTCAAAAAATTTTTTCCTTCGGATATGGCTAAATCGATTCTCCTGTTAATGCTGATCAAGAATGTGGGATTGGTTTCTTTTTTAAATGAGAAGTCCCACTAGTTTTAAGTTTTATTATAGTATTTAATGATATTTTATAGTTGATAGTTTAGTTAAGTATAAAGTGATCGTTTACATGTATTTTAGAATTGTTTCAAATAGGTTTTAGTCGTTTTTAACTTCGTTTTGTCACTCTCGTAAGCTCGCACGTCTTTTCGTCGTTGTCTCTCGTTCCGAACTCTTCGCTTTTCACCCTCCGTCTCTCCTTCTTCTGTGGTGAGGTGGGCTAGGTGGAACGGCGTTACCAGACCCATTCCCACAACTCGGCCATCCTTCTAGACATTCGTCCCGAATGCATTGCTGTCGTCGTCCTTGGAGTTCAGATAAGCCCACGGCTTCATATACTCGGCACAGGTAGTAGTATGTCTTGGCCCCTCAGCAGATACAGTATCTTTAGAAACGTCATACGTATCTTTCGGCTTCACCTTGGTAACTCGGTACGGACCCAGATACTTTGGCTTTAACTTAAGTCCGCCACCAAGTTGAGTACGCTTTATGGCAACCAGATCGCCAACTTTGTATTTCTCTGCAGGTCTGCGTCTCAGGTTGTACGTGTGCTTATTCTCGTCTTGCATGACAAGAATCTGTTGCTTCGCTGTCTTCCGTATCTCGTCTCTTTGATCCTGAAACATTTGGATCAACTCCTGATGAACGATATCTTTTATATGTACATCGGTTTTAGTTCGCATCTTTACGCCTACTAGTAGCTCAAATGGAGTTGTGCGTGTACTCCTACAGTACGTTGAGTTAATAGTTTGCTGAACACTGCTTACAAACTTGTACCACTTGCTGGGATCTTCGATCGATAGCTTCGACAGGACTGATACAATTGTAGCATTAAGACGTTCGACCTGTCCGTTTGCTCTTGGAAGGCCAGTCGTCACAGCATGAAGTTCTATGTTCTCGTTGGTACAATACTGCTTGAACTCGTCGGATGTAAATGCGGTACCACGGTCAGAGATGATTTGCGCAGGATTACCAAAAATTGCGCTTTGAGCCTCCAGTCTAGCGATGACGTCCTTTGTAGATGTTGATTTCGTTGGATACAGCCAGCAGAATTTAGTGAATCCATCAATGACTGCTAGAATATGCTTATACGCTTTATGAGTTGATTCGAGCGGTCCTAAGAAGTCAATGTGAAACGTTTGAAGTGGCTCCGCTTCCTTCGGCAAAGGATGCAACTCTCCTTCCTTTTTTCCAAGCTTGCGGTTAGAAACGATGCATGGAATGCAGCATCTGATCTGTCGTTGTATTTTCTCTTCCAGTTTTGGGATAAAAAACTCTTTGGCGATGATTTCTTTCGTTTTCTTTACAGAAAAATGTCCTTTTTCATGTGCTTGTCGAATAATTTCGCGTTGAAAGGCTGGTGGCACAACTATCAGCTCATCGTCGTCCACTAGCTTGTACAGGAGACCAGAATTCATAAAGAAATTATTGTGACTCGGCTTCTCATTCAGGATGTCAATAATAGCTTTCAGCTCTTCGTCCTGCGACTGAATGTATTTCAATTGGCTGTGCAAGGTTTCGTCGGAGATCATCATTACAGGGTATCTGCTTAAAGCGTCAGCATGGCGTATACGCGTTCCAGATCTGTGCTCAACATCGAAGTTAAACTCTTGCAGTTCGAGAATCCAGCGAGCGACTCTAGTGCATACTTCTCTCTTCTCCATCGTCTTGGTGAAAGCATTGCAATCGCTAACCAACTTAAAGCGCATACCTAGGAGATAAACTCTGAATTTTCGAAGAGCTTCAACCACTGCCAAGATCTCTAGCTCGTAACTGGAAAACTTTCGTTCGGCGTCTGTCGTTTTCTTACTCATGTAATAAACTGGATGAATAAGACTATCGTTTGGAGATTTTTGAAGTAGAACTGCTCCGAAACCATCAATCGACGCATCTGTATGCAGCTCCGTTTCGTGTTGTGGATGAAAAATCTTAAGCACCGGCTTCTGCGTGATCAAGTTTTTGAGTGTATCAATAGCAGCTATCTCTCTTTCAGTAATTACGAATTTGGAGTCTTGCTTCAAAAGATCAGTCAGGGGCTTCGCGATGATTGAAAAGTCAAGAATAAACTTCCGAAAATATCCGACTAAGCCCAGGAAGCTCTGCAATTGCTTCTGGTTTATCGGAACAGGGAATTTCGTCACGGCTTTGGTCTTTTCGTCAGATATAGTAATCTTTTGGTCTTCGATCACGTGCCCTAAAAACTCGATTTTCTTCTTCAGAAAGCAGCATTTCTTGAGATTGATCACCAACCCAAATTCTTCGCATCGTCTAATTACTGTTTTCAGATTCGATACGGCTTGTTCTTCGTTTGCAGCAGGAACTATAATATCGTCGACATATGGGATTGCTATACCAGAACGAGTCAAGTCTCGAAAGATAGCGTTAACGTGCCTTTGAAATACGCCTGGGGAATTCGTGAGGCCAAATGGGACTTTTAAGAACTGGTACTGGCCATTGTGGGTTACGAAGGATGTAAACTTGCGACTATCCTCCTCAACGTTTACGTGGAAAAATCCGTTTTTCAGATCTAGCGTGCTGAATATTTTTGCATCTTGCAGACGGTCTAATTGGTCTTCAATCAAGGGCAGGGGAAATAGATCTCGTACAATTACCTTGTTAATCCTCCTGTAATCGATACATAGCCTTGTTGAATTATCGCGTTTTTTCACAAGAACGACCGGACTGCTGTACTCAGACTCAGACTGTTCAATAATACCGTCTTTAAGCCACTGCTCGACTTGATCATCAATGATGCATCTCTCGGAAAATGCGAATCTACGCGGACGCGAGTGTACAGGAGTGTCGTCCTTTAAAACGATACGCATCACAACGTTGGTTGACTTCGTGTTCATCGGCTTATAGCTTTTAATTAAATCAGTTACTTCACGCTTGGCTTGGAAACTTGCACTTTCGTCAATATTAATGCTCATATTTTCTTCATTTTCCACGTTGATTTTCATTAGCGCACCTATTTCTACATCAGAGTCATGATTTTCTGGATTTTTGATTTTTATTCCGTCGCGATTTATTTGAATTTCCGCATTGTTACAAAATTCTGCCCCTAACACAACTTCAACGTCCAAAAAATCAGATGAAACCACCAGAAAATTTTCTTGAAACACCTGGCCGTCAACTTCGAACTCTTCTTTGAATGAACCAAACGGTTTTACTCTGTTTTGATTTCCGAAACCGACAAGAACAATGTTTACAGCACACAGCTTTGGCTTCTTCAAACTAATGTACGTTGTTTCACTTATAATGTTGTATTTGCTGCCAGTGTCAATCAGGGCTGTATACTGCGTTTGCTTCATTGTAATCTCCTTGCACATCGATAATTTTTCTTCGGAAACTTTACGCGTATTGCTCGAATTTGCTACCGGTTCGATTTTGCCAACAGGACAGTCTTTCGAAATATGTCCATAATTGTTGCAATTAAAACACTTTCGACCGTTGCTACGATTGGAACACTGAGCGGCTGTATGTCCAAAAGCACCACAATTAAAGCAATTCACTTTTTTCGGAACGGTTACATCTTTATGACCACCACTGTCTTTCGCACCTGAATATTTCAGCTTTTCTTCCTGATATTTCGATTTTCCAGATTTTTCGCGAATTTTCTCGTAACACTTCAGCTTGTCTTTAAACTCCTTCATGTCCTTCGCATTGTACAATATTGATTTATTGACACTTAAATCGTTTATGCCATCGATCACGTACTGCATAAGCGCACTACTGTCTACACTGCCACGGGAAGCTATCTCTTTCATTTTGAGGAGATATTCTTGCACGCTCTCACTGTTCTTAATTTTTCGCTCGCACAGCATTTTATGTACTTGAGCACCGTTTACTTCCGTTTTAAACTCGTTGATCAGAGCATTCTTCAACATTTGCCAGCTTCTGATACCACGCTCACTCATTATAAACATTTTAGCTAGCCCTTTCAAAGACCGTTTTGCGAAAATAAATTTCTGAAGATCATCCCAGTACATGATCGAAGCCATATCCTCAAAATCATGCACCCACACCTCCACTGCCAACGTGTCGTCACCGTTGAATGGTCTAATCGAGTCCTCAACATCCCGGAAGTTAACCGAAAATCGCGGCGTACCCGTGCCAAAACTTTGCACTGAGCTGACGTCATTATTATCGGACGCGACTGTAGAGGCCTTGACATTGGCATTGACATTGGTATTCTGCTTCTTCCTTCCTTGTTGTTGTGTGTTGCTTCTAAAAGAGCGAAAATCCTCCTCTTCGCTGCTCGCACTCATTGCTTTGCTATCAGCTCTCTCTCTCTGTCCTGCTCTAGTTCTCATACGGTTCTGTATACCACTCTCTTCGTTTTCGTCTTCTTCCTCATCTTCGTCATCTTCTTCGTCCTCTTCACCGATATCTTTCAGCAAATTTCCAGACCGCAAATTCCGAAAAATATGAATCATGAGGTCATCCTTGTCATGTTGGAGTCCCAAAATGTTGCAGATTACAGCAAGATCGTTGTTGGTCAAGTTCTCAGCCACGTACGAAACTTTTTGAGCAAACAGATCATCCTCCTCCGTAAAATCGAATCCATCGAAATTACGCAATCGTTTACGATTATGCCGATCGCCGTTGTTTTCATACACAAACATGTGCAGAAGGTCTACATTCTTTTTCTTCTCCGTTTTCAATGCCTGCAGCACCACATCAAAATCCGCTAGTTGAGTCATTTTGTGTGTATTGTGAAATACGTTCCTTTGAACACGTCGTTGCACGTCGTTGCTTCGCTACCGTTTTCGTCGTTCTTTTCTGCCCGTCGTTTACATACACTTATGCGTCGTTCTAAATGTATGCGTGCAGATCAGCGTTGTGTGTGTAGCGTCGTCTTCGTTTTGAATTTCACAATTCCTCCTGCGTCGTTGTGTGTGTGCAGCGTCGTCGTCGTTTTGAATTTCACAATTCCTCCTGCGTCGTTGTGTGTGTGCAGCGTCGTCGTCGTTTTTGATTTTGCACTTTGAAATTTACACACTTTTTAATCAATTTTTTCGTCGTTTTAAATCAGTTTTTCATCGTTTCTTTAATTTCACTTTATCACGTAGGTTGAGCCCCCATATTTGTGGGATTGGTTTCCTTTTTAAATGAGAAGTCCCACTAGTTTTAAGTTTTATTATAGTATTTAATGATATTTTATAGTTGATAGTTTAGTTAAGTATAAAGTGATCGTTTACATGTATTTTAGAATTGTTTCAAATAGGTTTTAGTCGTTTTTAACTTCGTTTTGTCACTGTCGTAAGCTCGCACGTCTTTTCGTCGTTGTCTCTCGTTCCGAACTCCTCGCTTTTCACCCTCCGTCTCTCCTTCTTCTGTGGTGAGGTGGGTTAGGTGGAACGGAGATGCCAGACCCATTCCCACAAGAATATATATGGTTTATGGGGTCGGAAATGACTCCTTCAGCCAGAAAAAGTATTATTTTATATTTTGAAATCAAATTTTGGAGGACAATTCGGAAAGCTGTTCTGAATTGGGTTTTCTACGCTTAACAAATCTGCATACTACGTTTAGGGCTTTTTTTCATTTAATTTTTTCTCAATTTTTGAGAATTTTAATGATGGTACGTACCCCTTAGCAAATTTTGAGAAAATGGCTCAAAAAATTTGTTCCTTCGGATATGGCTAAATCGATTCTCCTGTTAATGCTGATCAAGAATATATATGGTTTATGGGGTCGGAAATGACTCCTTCAGCCAGAAAAAGTATTATTTTATATTTTGAAAATCAAATTTTGGAGGACAATTCGGAAAGCTGTTCTGAATTGGGTTTTCTACGCTTAACAAATCTGCATACTACGTTTAGGGCTTTTTTTCATTTCATTTTTTCTCAATTTTTGAGCATTTTAATGATCGTACCCCTTATCAGATTTTGAGAAAATGGCTCAAAAAATTTTTTCCTTCGGATATGGCTAAATCGATTCTCCTGTTAATGCTGATCAAGAATATATATGATTTATGGGGTCGGAAATGACTCCTTCAGCCAGAAAAAGTATTATTTTATATTTTGAAATCAAATTTTGGAGGACAATTCGGAAAGCTGTTCTGAATTGGGTTTTCTACGCTTAACAAATCTGCATACTACGTTTAGGGCTTTTTTTCATTTAATTTTTTCTCAATTTTTGAGAATTTTAATGATGGTACGTACCCCTTAGCAAATTTTGAGAAAATGGCTCAAAAAATTTGTTCCTTCGGATATGGCTAAATCGATTCTCCTGTTAATGCTGATCAAGAATATATATGGTTTATGGGGTCGGAAATGACTCCTTCAGCCAGAAAAAGTATTATTTTATATTTTGAAATCAAATTTTGGAGGACAATTCGGAAAGCTGTTCTGAATTGGGTTTTCTACGCTTAACAAATCTGCATACTACGTTTAGGGCTTTTTTTCATTTCATTTTTTCTCAATTTTTGAGAATTTTAATGATGGTACCCCTTATCAGATTTTGAGAAAATGGCTCAAAAAATTTTTTCCTTCGGATATGGCTAAATCGATTCTCCTGTTAATGCTGATCAAGAATATATATGATTTATGGGGTCGGAAATGACTCCTTCAGCCAGAAAAAGTATTATTTTATATTTTGAAATCAAATTTTGGAGGACAATTCGGAAAGCTGTTCTGAATTGGGTTTTCTACGCTTAACAAATCTGCATACTACGTTTAGGGCTTTTTTTCATTTAATTTTTTCTCAATTTTTGAGAATTTTAATGATGGTACGTACCCCTTAGCAAATTTTGAGAAAATGGCTCAAAAAATTTTTTCCTTCGGATATGGCTAAATCGATTCTCCTGTTAATGCTGATCAAGAATATATATGATTTATGGGGTCGGAAATGACTCCTTCAGCCAGAAAAAGTATTATTTTATATTTTAAATCAAATTTTGGAGGACAATTCGGAAAGCTGTTCTGAATTGGGTTTTCTACGCTTAACAAATCTGCATACTACGTTTAGGGCTTTTTTTCATTTCATTTTTTCTCAATTTTTGAGAATTTTAATGATCGTACCCCTTATCAGATTTTGAGAAAATGGCTCAAAAAATTTTTTCCTTCGGATATGGCTAAATCGATTCTCCTGTTAATGCTGATCAAGAATATATATGGTTTATGGGGTCGGAAATGACTCCTTCAGCCAGAAAAAGTATTATTTTATATTTTGAAATCAAATTTTGGAGGACAATTCGGAAAGCTGTTCTGAATTGGGTTTTCTACGCTTAACAAATCTGCATACTACGTTTAGGGCTTTTTTTCATTTCATTTTTTCTCAATTTTTGAGAATTTTAATGATGGTACGTACCCCTTAGCAAATTTTGAGAAAATGGCTCAAAAAATTTTTTCCTTCGGATATGGCTAAATCGATTCTCCTGTTAATGCTGATCAAGAATATATATGATTTATGGGGTCGGAAATGACTCCTTCAGCCAGAAAAAGTATTATTTTATATTTTGAAATCAAATTTTGGAGGACAATTCGGAAAGCTGTTCTGAATTGGGTTTTCTACGCTTAACAAATCTGCATACTACGTTTAGGGCTTTTTTTCATTTCATTTTTTCTCAATTTTTGAGAATTTTAATGATCGGTACCCCTTATCAGATTTTGAGAAAATGGCTCAAAAAATTTTTTCCTTCGGATATGGCTAAATCGATTCTCCTGTTAATGCTGATCAAGAATATATATGGTTTATGGGGTCGGAAATGACTCCTTCAGCCAGAAAAAGTATTATTTTATATTTTGATATCAAATTTTGGAGGACAATTCGGAAAGCTGTTCTGAATTGGGTTTTCTACGCTTAACAAATCTGCATACTACGTTTAGGGCTTTTTTCATTTCATTTTTTCTCAATTTTTAAGAATTTTAATGATGGTACGTACCCCTTAGCAAATTTTGAGAAAATGGCTCAAAAAATTTGTTCCTTCGGATATGGCTAAATCGATTCTCCTGTTAATGCTGATCAAGAATATATATGGTTTATGGGGTCGGAAATGACTCCTTCAGCCAGAAAAAGTATTATTTTATATTTTGAAATCAAATTTTGGAGGACAATTCGGAAAGCTGTTCTGAATTGGGTTTTCTACGCTTAACAAATCTGCATACTACGTTTAGGGTTTTTTTCATTTCATTTTTTCTCAATTTTTGAGCATTTTAATGATCGTACCCCTTATCAGATTTTGAGAAAATGGCTCAAAAAATTTTTTCCTTCGGATATGGCTAAATCGATTCTCCTGTTAATGCTGATCAAGAATATATATGATTTATGGGGTCGGAAATGACTCCTTCAGCCAGAAAAAGTATTATTTTATATTTTGAAATCAAATTTTGGAGGACAATTCGGAAAGCTGTTCTGAATTGGGTTATCTACGCTTAACAAATCTGCATACTACGTTTAGGGCTTTTTTTCATTTCATTTTTTCTAAATTTTTGAGAATTTTAATGATGGTACCCCTTATCAAATTTTGAGAAAATGGCTCAAAAAATTTTTTCCTTCGGATATGGCTAAATCGATTCTCCTGTTAATGCTGATCAAGAATATATATGATTTATGGGGTCGGAAATGACTCCTTCAGCCAGAAAAAGTATTATTTTATATTTTGAAATCAAATTTTGGAGGACAATTCGGAAAGCTGTTCTGAATTGGGTTATCTACGCTTAACAAATCTGCATACTACGTTTAGGGCTTTTTTTCATTTCATTTTTTCTCAATTTTTGAGAATTTTAATGATGGTACCCCTTAGCAAATTTTGAGAAAATGGCTCAAAAAATTTTTTCCTTCGGATATGGCTAAATCGATTCTCCTGTTAATGCTGATCAAGAATATATATGATTTATGGGGTCGGAAATGACTCCTTCAGCCAGAAAAAGTATTATTTTATATTTTGAAATCAAATTTTGGAGGACAATTCGGAAAGCTGTTCTGAATTGGGTTTTCTACGCTTAACAAATCTGCATACTACGTTTAGGGTTTTTTTCATTTCATTTTTTCTCAATTTTTGAGCATTTTAATGATCGTACCCCTTATCAGATTTTGAGAAAATGGCTCAAAAAATTTTTTCCTTCGGATATGGCTAAATCGATTCTCCTGTTAATGCTGATCAAGAATATATATGGTTTATGGGGTCGGAAATGACTCCTTCAGCCAGAAAAAGTATTATTTTATATTTTGAAATCAAATTTTGGAGGACAATTCGGAAAGCTGTTCTGAATTGGGTTTTCTACGCTTAACAAATCTGCATACTACGTTTAGGGTTTTTTTTTCATTTCATTTTTTCTCAATTTTTAAGAATTTTAATGATGGTACGTACCCCTTAGCAAATTTTGAGAAAATGGCTCAAAAAATTTGTTCCTTCGGATATGGCTAAATCGATTCTCCTGTTAATGCTGATCAAGAATATATATGGTTTATGGGGTCGGAAATGACTCCTTCAGCCAGAAAAAGTATTATTTTATATTTTGAAATCAAATTTTGGAGGACAATTCGGAAAGCTGTTCTGAATTGGGTTTTCTACGCTTAACAAATCTGCATACTACGTTTAGGGTTTTTTTCATTTCATTTTTTCTCAATTTTTGAGCATTTTAATGATGGTACCCCTTAGCAAATTTTGAGAAAATGGCTCAAAAAATTTTTTCCTTCGGATATGGCTAAATCGATTCTCCTGTTAATGCTGATCAAGAATATATATGATTTATGGGGTCGGAAATGACTCCTTCAGCCAGAAAAAGTATTATTTTATATTTTGAAATCAAATTTTGGAGGACAATTCGGAAAGCTGTTCTGAATTGGGTTTTCTACGCTTAACAAATCTGCATACTACGTTTAGGGTTTTTTTCATTTCATTTTTTCTCAATTTTTGAGCATTTTAATGATCGTACCCCTTATCAGATTTTGAGAAAATGGCTCAAAAAATTTTTTCCTTCGGATATGGCTAAATCGATTCTCCTGTTAATGCTGATCAAGAATATATATGGTTTATGGGGTCGGAAATGACTCCTTCAGCCAGAAAAAGTATTATTTTATATTTTGAAATCAAATTTTGGAGGACAATTCGGAAAGCTGTTCTGAATTGGGTTTTCTACGCTTAACAAATCTGCATACTACGTTTAGGGCTTTTTTCCATTTCATTTTTTCTCAATTTTTGAGAATTTTAATGATGGTACGTACCCCTTAGCAAATTTTGAGAAAATGGCTCAAAAAATTTTTTCCTTCGGATATGGCTAAATCGATTCTCCTGTTAATGCTGATCAAGAATATATATGGATTTATGGGGTCGGAAATGACTCCTTCAGCCAGAAAAAGTATTATTTTATATTTTGAAATCAAATTTTGGAGGACAATTCGGAAAGCTGTTCTGAATTGGGTTTTCTACGCTTAACAAATCTGCATACTACGTTTAGGGATTTTTTCATTTCATTTTTTCTCAATTTCTGAGAATTTTAATGATGGTACGTACCCCTTAGCAAATTTTGAGAAAATGGCTCAAAAAATTTTTTCCTTCGGATATGGCTAAATCGATTCTCCTGTTAATGCTGATCAAGAATATATATGGTTTATGGGGTCGGAAATGACTCCTTCAGCCAGAAAAAGTATTATTTTATATTTTGAAATCAAATTTTGGAGGACAATTCGGAAAGCTGTTCTGAATTGGGTTTTCTACGCTTAACAAATCTGCATACTACGTTTAGGGCTTTTTTTCATTTCATTTTTTCTCAATTTTTGAGCATTTTAATGATCGTACCCCTTATCAGATTTTGAGAAAATGGCTCAAAAAAATTTTTCCTTCGGATATGGCTAAATCGATTCACCTGTTATTGCTGATCAAGAATATATATGGTTTATGGGGTCGGAAATGACTCCTTCAGCCAGAAAAATCTGCATACTACGTTTAGGGCTTTTTTTCATTTCATTTTTTCTCAATTTTTGAGAATTTTAATGATGGTACCCCTTAGCAAATTTTGAGAAAATGGCTCAAAAAATTTTTTCCTTCGGATATGGCTAAATCGATTCTCCTGTTAATGCTGATCAAGAATATATATGATTTATGGGGTCGGAAATGACTCCTTCAGCCAGAAAAAGTATTATTTTATATTTTGAAATCAAATTTTGGAGGACAATTCGGAAAGCTGTTCTGAATTGGGTTTTCTACGCTTAACAAATCTGCATACTACGTTTAGGGTTTTTTTCATTTCATTTTTTCTCAATTTTTGAGCATTTTAATGATGGTACGTACCCCTTATCAGATTTTGAGAAAATGGCTCAAAAAATTTGTTCCTTCGGATATGGCTAAATCGATTCTCCTGTTAATGCTGATCAAGAATATATATGGTTTATGGGGTCGGAAATGACTCCTTCAGCCAGAAAAAGTATTATTTTATATTTTGATAATCAAATTTTGGAGGACAATTCGGAAAGCTGTTCTGAATTGGGTTTTCTACGCTTAACAAATCTGCATACTACGTTTAGGGATTTTTTCACATTTCATTTTTTCTCAATTTTTGAGAATTTAAATGATGGTACGTACCCCTTAGCAAATTTTGAGAAAATGGCTCAAAAAATTTGTTCCTTCGGATATGGCTAAATCGATTCTCCTGTTAATGCTGATCAAGAATATATATGGTTTATGGGGTCGGAAATGACTCCTTCAGCCAGAAAAAGTATTATTTTATATTTTGAAATCAAATTTTGGAGGACAATTCGGAAAGCTGTTCTGAATTGGGTTTTCTACGCTTAACAAATCTGCATACTACGTTTAGGGCTTTTTTTCATTTCATTTTTTCTCAATTTTTGAGCATTTTAATGATCGTACCCCTTATCAGATTTTGAGAAAATGGCTCAAAAAAATTTTTCCTTCGGATATGGCTAAATAGATTCACCTGTTAATGCTGATCAAGAATATATATGGTTTATGGGGTCGGAAATGACTCCTTCAGCCAGAAAAATCTGCATACTACGTTTAGGGCTTTTTTTCATTTCATTTTTTCTCAATTTTTGAGAATTTTAATGATGGTACCCCTTAGCAAATTTTGAGAAAATGGCTCAAAAAATTTTTTCCTTCGGATATGGCTAAATCGATTCTCCTGTTAATGCTGATCAAGAATATATATGATTTATGGGGTCGGAAATGACTCCTTCAGCCAGAAAAAGTATTATTTTATATTTTGAAATCAAATTTTGGAGGACAATTCGGAAAGCTGTTCTGAATTGGGTTTTCTACGCTTAACAAATCTGCATACTACGTTTAGGGTTTTTTTCATTTCATTTTTTCTCAATTTTTGAGCATTTTAATGATGGTACGTACCCCTTATCAGATTTTGAGAAAATGGCTCAAAAAATTTTTTCCTTCGGATATGGCTAAATCGATTCTCCTGTTAATGCTGATCAAGAATATATATGGTTTATGGGGTCGGAAATGACTCCTTCAGCCAGAAAAAGTATTATTTTATATTTTGAAATCAAATTTTGGAGGACAATTCGGAAAGCTGTTCTGAATTGGGTTTTCTACGCTTAACAAATCTGCATACTACGTTTAGGGATTTTTCACATTTCATTTTTTCTCAATTTTTAAGAATTTTAATGATGGTACGTACCCCTTAGCAAATTTTGAGAAAATGGCTCAAAAAATTTTTTCCTTCGGATATGGCTAAATCGATTCTCCTGTTAATGCTGATCAAGAATATATATGGTTTATG
The DNA here is from genome assembly GCF_030179895.1 of Drosophila kikkawai. Taxonomy (NCBI): domain Eukaryota; kingdom Metazoa; phylum Arthropoda; class Insecta; order Diptera; family Drosophilidae; genus Drosophila; species Drosophila kikkawai. The sequence continues at coordinate 42,932 of NW_027222757.1, forward strand.
GGGTCGGAAATGACTCCTTCAGCCAGAAAAAGTATTATTTTATATTTTGAAATCAAATTTTGGAGGACAATTCGGAAAGCTGTTCTGAATTGGGTTTTCTACGCTTAACAAATCTGCATACTACGTTTAGGGCTTTTTTTCATTTCATTTTTTCTCAATTTTTGAGAATTTTAATGATCGTACCCCTTATCAGATTTTGAGAAAATGGCTCAAAAAATTTTTTCCTTCGGATATGGCTAAATCGATTCTCCTGTTAATGCTGATCAAGAATATATATGGTTTATGGGGTCGGAAATGACTCCTTCAGCCAGAAAAAGTATTATTTTATATTTTAAAATCAAATTTTGGAGGACAATTCGGAAAGCTGTTCTGAATTGGGTTTTCTACGCTTAACAAATCTGCATACTACGTTTAGGGTTTTTTTTCATTTCATTTTTTCTCAATTTTTGAGCATTTTAATGATCGTACCCCTTATCAGATTTTGAGAAAATGGCTCAAAAAATTTTTTCCTTCGGATATGGCTAAATCGATTCTCCTGTTAATGCTGATCAAGAATATATATGATTTATGGGGTCGGAAATGACTGTTTCAGCCAGAAAAAGTATTATTTTATATTTTGAAATCAAATTTTGGAGGACAATTCGGAAAGCTGTTCTGAATTGGGTTTTCTACGCTTAACAAATCTGCATACTACGTTTAGGGCTTTTTTCATTTCATTTTTTCTCAGTTTTTGAGAATTTTAATGATGTACCCCTTAACAAATTTTGAGAAAATGGCGCAAAAAATTTTTTCCTTCGGATATGGCTAAATCGATTCTCCTGTTAATGCTGATCAAGAATATATATGATTTATGGGGTCGGAAATGACTCCTTCAGCCAGAAAAAGTATTATTTTATATTTTGAAATCAAATTTTGGAGGACAATTCGGAAAGCTGTTCTGAATTGGGTTTTCTACGCTTAACAAATCTGCATATTACGTTTAGGGCTTTTTTTCATTTCATTTTTTCTCAATTTTTGAGAATTTTAATGATGGTACGTACCCCTTAGCAAATTTTGAGAAAATGGCTCAAAAAATTTTTTCCTTCGGATATGGCTAAATCGATTCTCCTGTTAATGCTGATCAAGAATATATATGATTTATGGGGTCGGAAATGACTCCTTCAGCCAGAAAAAGTATTATTTTATATTTTGAAAATCAAATTTTGGAGGACAATTCGGAAAGCTGTTCTGAATTGGGTTTTCTACGCTTAACAAATCTGCATACTACGTTTAGGGCTTTTTTTCATTTCATTTTTTCTCAATTTTTGAGAATTTTAATGATGGTACGTACCCCTTAGCAAATTTTGAGAAAATGGCTCAAAAAATTTTTTCCTTCGGATATGGCTAAATCGATTCTCCTGTTAATGCTGATCAAGAATATATATGATTTATGGGGTCGGAAATGACTCCTTCAGCCAGAAAAAGTATTATTTTATATTTTGAAATCAAATTTTGGAGGACAATTCGGAAAGCTGTTCTGAATTGGGTTTTCTACGCTTAACAAATCTGCATACTACGTTTAGGGCTTTTTTTCATTTCATTTTTTCTCAATTTTTGAGCATTTTAATGATCGTACCCCTTATCAGATTTTGAGAAAATGGCTCAAAAAATTTTTTCCTTCGGATATGGCTAAATCGATTCTCCTGTTAATGCTGATCAAGAATATATATGGTTTATGGGGTCGGAAATGACTCCTTCAGCCAGAAAAAGTATTATTTTATATTTTAAAATCAAATTTTGGAGGACAATTCGGAAAGCTGTTCTGAATTGGGTTTTCTACGCTTAACAAATCTGCATACTACGTTTAGGGTTTTTTTTCATTTCATTTTTTCTCAATTTTTGAGCATTTTAATGATCGTACCCCTTATCAGATTTTGAGAAAATGGCTCAAAAAATTTTTTCCTTCGGATATGGCTAAATCGATTCTCCTGTTAATGCTGATCAAGAATATATATGATTTATGGGGTCGGAAATGACTGTTTCAGCCAGAAAAAGTATTATTTTATATTTTGAAATCAAATTTTGGAGGACAATTCGGAAAGCTGTTCTGAATTGGGTTTTCTACGCTTAACAAATCTGCATACTACGTTTAGGGCTTTTTTTCATTTCATTTTTTCTCAATTTTTGAGAATTTTAATGATGTACCCCTTAACAAATTTTGAGAAAATGGCGCAAAAAATTTTTTCCTTCGGATATGGCTAAATCGATTCTCCTGTTAATGCTGATCCAGAATACATATGATTTATGGGGTCGGAAATGACTCCTTCAGCCAGTGTTCACGCCAGAAAGGCGCTCAATTTCGGGAGGCAGTGTGATCCCGAACGCTCTCCTTTTCTCTCCCTCTTCCTCCGGACTTCCAGTCCAAAGAGCTTCCAATCCGCTCTCCCTAGCTTTAATTTCTTTGTATTGTGTTAGTACCAATTTACTTCTGATCAAATAAAGACATCGACGCCCGTCGCGTAACACCCCGATAAGTCTCCGTGTTCTTATTTCGAGTGCATTTCAGCTTAAAGCCGCCCCCCTCCAACATTTGGTCCATCAGAGCCGGATTTTTCGTCGCATCTACCAGCAGCTCCGGTGGTTTTAAAACCGCACAAGATAAGTTCAAATATATTATTGCTGCCGGTCATACAGTTGGGTTTTGCGAAGCTCAATTCCTCTTAATCTCTCTGTATGATTATTGTCTAAATCCAAGTCCGATTAATCCGACACTACGGCAGCATAAGAAGTTCCAATTCCAAATCCAAAATATTCGTTTTCTACATTTTTCAATATCTGTGCCGAAATCCAAATTGTGTGTGTAAATAAGTGCAATAGCCACAGTGAGAACTTATTTGCAATAGTTCTCAATTCCTCTTTAATAACTGTGTTTCCGCTAGCATTTATTTACATTTACATACATATTCAATACAGTCCACTCCACAAGACTACAATCGCTGTCAACATTGACATTTCCCCAAATCGAGAAATTATATCCAAATAATTTCTATACAAGATCTACGGGTTCCAAAATTCCGAAAGTGTTTGTTTAAATGCCTAAGCCACAGTGAAACTTTCAGTTCCGAATTGTTTTAAATTCCTTTACGTTCGCTGTGTTCCGCTTGCATTTATTTACATTTATGTATGTACATATGTACGTACATATATTTTCACTCCAGTCCAGTCTACACTACTGATCTCCGACTACTTCCGCAACATCTGAGTATACATAAAGATATCCACATATTTATAACAAACAAATTAAAACAAAAAGAAAAACTACAAATACAGTCCACTTCATTCCGAAACATACATATATTTACAACAAATATATAAATATATAACCCAAAATATTTCAATTACTGTCCGGCAGCTACTACGACTATAAATTCATTTAAATATATGCACTGCAGCGCCAACTTCATTTGTATATTTAATTTATTTACTCTCCCTTGCTCTATCCTGAGCTTCACCTAATTAAATATACATATGTACATACATACATAATCGTCTGCAAGTCGACGGTCCAATATTTGGCAATTTTTTCCGCCGCTCCTTATCTCCGCTATTTTGCACTTGCATACGACAAGTGCACAAATAGACATACACACGTATTGGTTCCAAAATACAGCACCGGTCAATCACATAAGTCCAGATCAATAAAATAATTTGTAAATTATTTTATATTAAAATTCCAACTAACGAATTAAGTTAGAAATCCAAGTGCGCTTCCGTATCCGCACTAGTGTGACCGTATATTATTCGCTGCTGACCGGAATTATTAAATTAAATTGCATATTTCCGTTTTTAAATTCCAAAAAAAATACAATTTTCCGCAAAGATAATTATTATTTCAAAAATAATTATTACGACTCCGATTGGTTCCTAAATTCCCAATCAAACTTCGACACATAAATTTTAATATATATTTATAGTACATTTTTGTAAAAAAAAAAAAAAATCCAAAATGGCTCCTTCAATTTCAAACAAATTTACTTTGATCTGTGACCGTCTGAGTCACTTCGAGTCCAGAGTCTGCAATCCAGCAGCACCCACTCCATCCAAGTACTCTTGTCAAATCCATCTCGACCAAGTCCGAGCGCTATGGGACAAGGTCGAGACAGAGTACGAAGCTTGTTCAGAGCTAATTTCAGTTGGTTTAGAGGGCGCTGCAGACACCTTGCCTACTCTTAAGGCAAAATACGACGACACCTATTCCATTTATGAACGGTGTGCCGCCAAGTTCATGGAACAGATCGATACGATCTCTGCTAAAGCAGCTCCAGTCCAACCTCCTGCGCCCCAAAATTCCTTTCCGTCTGGCTGTCGGCTTCCTCCGTGCGAAACGGAAGTGTTCTCGGGCGATTATCTTCGCTGGCCGACTTTCCGAGACCTTTTCACAGCGGTCTATATCGACAATCCTACGCTGACCCCTGTAGAAAAGTTGTTCTATTTAAATGCCAAGACTAGTGGTGAAGCTTATTCCATAGTTTCCAATTCGCCACTGACCAACGACGGTTTCCGCTCAGCATGGAAAAATCTATCTGAGCGTTTCGAAAATAAACGCGCGTTGGTAAACAGCCAACTGAAGAAATTGTTGAACATTCAGTCCATTGAACGTGAGTCCTCGGCAGCCTTGAAGGAGCTGCAAAATACAATTCAAAATTGCCTCACATCCCTAACTCTGTCCGGCCTTCCTACGGATAATTGGGATTGTCTATTGGTTTATTTGTGTTCCACGAAGCTTCCAAAGCTGACGCTCTCATTATGGGAGCAGTCCTTACCAAATAAAACCGAGATTCCGACGTGGCTAGAATTAGATTCTTTCCTTACTGAGCGCCATAGAACTCTGGAATCTATAAATTCTATTCAACCTCCTACGATACGCCTCAGTCCGTCCAACCCGACAAAATCCATCGTGGCACCGCGAGTACTAAAATCCTTTAGTACGCGGATTGTTCCCATATCCAAAAGATGCGATTTGTGTTCTGCAGAGAACCATCCAGTGCGTAAATGTCCACGCTTCCTCCAGATGACGATAGAAAATCGAACTTCGTACATTGAGAAAAAGCAGTTGTGCTTAAATTGCTTTGCAAGCGGTCATCCATTCCGTAATTGCACAAGCGCCCACAGCTGTCTTACTTGTCACGGTCGGCATCACACATTGTTGCATCCAAGCAACACTTCATCCAGTGTTCCGAATCCTCGTGATGACGCACCGCAAATTCCTGCACCCATCCAAAGGATTTCCTCGTTCTCCACACGAGTGACCACTTCTGCCGATTCCTCCAATTACTGGGTTCCATACGACGATAGCAAGAGCAGACGTTCCCGAGGTATTTTATCCTACCAATGCCGAGTCTGCCAAGGGAACCATCCTCTTCGGAAGTGCCACCGTTTTCTCCGGCTTGATGCGAAGAAACGACTCCAGACAGTCATCGACAGGAAGTACTGCGTCAACTGCCTGGCCCACCACCATTCCGGAGGATCCTGTCGAAGTAGCGACCGATGCCAGTCGTGTGGACAGGATCACCACACCCTTCTACATGCCGACGAACGCTCAGCGTTATCCTACGCTTTCCAGAGCTAATACTTCCTGGTACTTTTGCTGCGTATCCTCGCAAGGGGGGGGAGAATGTTCACGCCAGAAAGGCGCTCAATTTCGGGAGGCAGTGTGATCCCGAACGCTCTCCTTTTCTCTCCCTCTTCCTCCGGACTTCCAGTCCAAAGAGCTTCCAATCCGCTCTCCCTAGCTTTAATTTCTTTGTATTGTGTTAGTACCAATTTACTTCTGATCAAATAAAGACATCGACGCCCGTCGCGTAACACCCCGATAAGTCTCCGTGTTCTTATTTCGAGTGCATTTCAGCTTAAAGCCGCCCCCCTCCAACAGCCAGAAAAAGTATTATTTTATATTTTGAAATCAAATTTTGGAGGACAATTCGGAAAGCTGTTCTGAATTGGGTTTTCTACGCTTAACAAATCTGCATACTACGTTTAGGGCTTTTTTTCTTTTCATTTTTTCTAAATTTTTGAGAATTTTAATGATGGTACCCCTTATCAGATTTTGAGAAAATGGCTCAAAAAATTTTTTCCTTCGGATATGGCTAAATCGATTCTCCTGTTAATGCTGATCAAGAATATATATGATTTATGGGGTCGGAAATGACTCCTTCAGCCAGAAAAAGTATTATTTTATATTTTGAAATCAAATTTTGGAGGACAATTCGGAAAGCTGTTCTGAATTGGGTTTTCTACGCTTAACAAATCTGCATACTACGTTTAGGGCTTTTTTCATTTAATTTTTTCTCAATTTTTGAGAATTTTAATGATGGTACGTACCCCTTAGCAAATTTTGAGAAAATGGTTTAAAAAAATTTTTTCCTTCGGATATGGCTAAATCGATTCTCCTGTTAATGCTGATCAAGAATATATATGGTTTATGGGGTCGGAAATGACTCCTTCAGCCAGAAAAAGTATTATTTTATATTTTGATATCAAATTTTGGAGGACAATTCGGAAAGCTGTTCTGAATTGGGTTTTCTACGCTTAACAAATCTGCATACTACGTTTAGGGCTTTTTTTCTTTTCATTTTTTCTAAATTTTTGAGAATTTTAATGATGGTACCCCTTATCAGATTTTGAGAAAATGGCTCAAAAAATTTTTTCCTTCGGATATGGCTAAATCGATTCTCCTGTTAATGCTGATCAAGAATATATATGATTTATGGGGTCGGAAATGACTCCTTCAGCCAGAAAAAGTATTATTTTATATTTTAAAATCAAATTTTGGAGGACAATTCGGAAAGCTGTTCTGAATTGGGGTTTCTACGCTTAACAAATCTGCATACTACGTTTAGGGCTTTTTTTCTTTTCATTTTTTCTAAATTTTTGAGAATTTTAATGATGGTACCCCTTATCAGATTTTGAGAAAATGGCTCAAAAAATTTTTTCCTTCGGATATGGCTAAATCGATTCTCCTGTTAATGCTGATCAAGAATATATATGATTTATGGGGTCGGAAATGACTCCTTCAGCCAGAAAAAGTATTATTTTATATTTTGAAATCAAATTTTGGAGGACAATTCGGAAAGCTGTTCTGAATTGGGTTATCTACGCTTAACAAATCTGCATACTACGTTTAGGGCTTTTTTTCATTTCATTTTTTCTCAATTTTTGAGAATTTTAATGATGGTACCCCTTAGCAAATTTTGAGAAAATGGCTCAAAAAATTTTTTCCTTCGGATATGGCTAAATCGATTCTCCTGTTAATGCTGATCAAGAATATATATGATTTATGGGGTCGGAAATGACTCCTTCAGCCAGAAAAAGTATTATTTTATATTTTGATATCAAATTTTGGAGGACAATTCGGAAAGCTGTTCTGAATTGGGTTTTCTACGCTTAACAAATCTGCATACTACGTTTAGGGTTTTTTTCATTTCATTTTTTCTCAATTTTTGAGCATTTTAATGATCGTACCCCTTATCAGATTTTGAGAAAATGGCTCAAAAAATTTTTTCCTTCGGATATGGCTAAATCGATTCTCCTGTTAATGCTGATCAAGAATATATATGGTTTATGGGGTCGGAAATGACTCCTTCAGCCAGAAAAAGTATTATTTTATATTTTGATATCAAATTTTGGAGGACAATTCGGAAAGCTGTTCTGAATTGGGTTTTCTACGCTTAACAAATCTGCATACTACGTTTAGGGATTTTTCACATTTCATTTTTTCTCAATTTTTAAGAATTTTAATGATGGTACGTACCCCTTAACAAATTTTGAGAAAATGGCTCAAAAAATTTGTTCCTTCGGATATGGCTAAATCGATTCTCCTGTTAATGCTGATCAAGAATATATATGGTTTATGGGGTCGGAAATGACTCCTTCAGCCAGAAAAAGTATTATTTTATATTTTGAAATCAAATTTTGGAGGACAATTCGGAAAGCTGTTCTGAATTGGGTTTTCTACGCTTAACAAATCTGAATACTACGTTTAGGGCTTTTTTCAATTCATTTTTTCTCAATTTTTGAGCATTTTAATGATCGTACCCCTTATCAGATTTTGAGAAAATGGCTCAAAAAAATTTTTCCTTCGGATATGGCTAAATAGATTCACCTGTTAATGCTGATCAAGAATATATATGGTTTATGGGGTCGGAAATGACTCCTTCAGCCAGAAAAATCTGCATACTACGTTTAGGGCTTTTTTTCATTTCATTTTTTCTCAATTTTTGAGAATTTTAATGATGGTACCCCTTAGCAAATTTTGAGAAAATGGCTCAAAAAATTTTTTCCTTCGGATATGGCTAAATCGATTCTCCTGTTAATGCTGATCAAGAATATATATGATTTATGGGGTCGGAAATGACTCCTTCAGCCAGAAAAAGTATTATTTTATATTTTGATATCAAATTTTGGAGGACAATTCGGAAAGCTGTTCTGAATTGGGTTTTCTACGCTTAAAAAATCTGCATACTACGTTTAGGGATTTTTCACATTTCATTTTTTCTCAATTTTTAAGAATTTTAATGATGGTACGTACCCCTTAGCAAATTTTGAGAAAACGGCTCAAAAAATTTGTTCCTTCGGATATGGCTAAATCGATTCTCCTGTTAATGCTGATCAAGAATATATATGGTTTATGGGGTCGGAAATGACTCCTTCAGCCAGAAAAAGTATTATTTTATATTTTGAAATCAAATTTTGGAGGACAATTCGGAAAGCTATTCTGAATTGGGTTTTCTACGCTTAACAAATCTGCATACTACGTTTAGGGCTTTTTTTCATTTCATTTTTTCTCAATTTTTGAGCATTTTAATGATCGTACCCCTTATCAGATTTTGAGAAAATGGCTCAAAAAAATTTTTCCTTCGGATATGGTGTTGGGGGTTATGGGGTCGGAAATGACTCCTTCAGCCAGAAAAAGTATTATTTTATATTTTGAAATCAAATTTTGGAGGACAATTCGGAAAGCTGTTCTGAATTGGGTTTTCTACGCTTAACAAATCTGCATACTACGTTTAGGGCTTTTTTCATTTAATTTTTTCTCAATTTTTGAGAATTTTAATGATGGTACGTACCCCTTAGCAAATTTTGAGAAAATGGCTCAAAAAATTTTTTCCTTCGGATATGGCTAAATCGATTCTCCTGTTAATGCTGATCAAGAATATATATGGTTTATGGGGTCGGAAATGACTCCTTCAGCCAGAAAAAGTATTATTTTATATTTTAAAATCAAATTTTGGAGGACAATTCGGAAAGCTGTTCTGAATTGGGTTTTCTACGCTTAACAAATCTGCATACTACGTTTAGGGCTTTTTTTCATTTCATTTTTTCTAAATTTTTGAGAATTTTAATGATGGTACCCCTTATCAGATTTTGAGAAAATGGCTCAAAAAATTTTTTCCTTCGGATATGGCTAAATCGATTCTCCTGTTAATGCTGATCAAGAATATATATGGTTTATGGGGTCGGAAATGACTCCTTCAGCCAGAAAAAGTATTATTTTATATTTTGATATCAAATTTTGGAGGACAATTCGGAAAGCTGTTCTGAATTGGGTTTTCTACGCTTAACAAATCTGCATACTACGTTTAGGGTTTTTTTTCATTTCATTTTTTCTCAATTTTTGAGCATTTTAATGATCGTACCCCTTATCAGATTTTGAGAAAATGGCTCAAAAAATTTTTTCCTTCGGATATGGCTAAATCGATTCTCCTGTTAATGCTGATCAAGAATATATATGGTTTATGGGGTCGGAAATGACTCCTTCAGCCAGAAAAAGTATTATTTTATATTGTGATAATCAAATTTTGGAGGACAATTCGGAAAGCTGTTCTGAATTGGGTTTTCTACGCTTAACAAATCTGCATACTACGTTTAGGGATTTTTCACATTTCATTTTTTCTCAATTTTTAAGAATTTTAATGATGGTACGTACCCCTTAACAAATTTTGAGAAAATGGCTCAAAAAATTTGTTCCTTCGGATATGGCTAAATCGATTCTCCTGTTAATGCTGATCAAGAATATATATGGTTTATGGGGTCGGAAATGACTCCTTCAGCCAGAAAAAGTATTATTTTATATTTTGAAATCAAATTTTGGAGGACAATTCGGAAAGCTGTTCTGAATTGGGTTTTCTACGCTTAACAAATCTGAATACTACGTTTAGGGCTTTTTTCAATTCATTTTTTCTCAATTTTTGAGCATTTTAATGATCGTACCCCTTATCAGATTTTGAGAAAATGGCTCAAAAAAATTTTTCCTTCGGATATGGCTAAATAGATTCACCTGTTAATGCTGATCAAGAATATATATGGTTTATGGGGTCGGAAATGACTCCTTCAGCCAGAAAAATCTGCATACTACGTTTAGGGCTTTTTTTCATTTCATTTTTTCTCAATTTTTGAGAATTTTAATGATGGTACCCCTTAGCAAATTTTGAGAAAATGGCTCAAAAAATTTTTTCCTTCGGATATGGCTAAATCGATTCTCCTGTTAATGCTGATCAAGAATATATATGATTTATGGGGTCGGAAATGACTCCTTCAGCCAGAAAAAGTATTATTTTATATTTTGAAATCAAATTTTGGAGGACAATTCGGAAAGCTGTTCTGAATTGGGTTTTCTACGCTTAACAAATCTGCATACTACGTTTAGGGTTTTTTTCATTTCATTTTTTCTCAATTTTTGAGCATTTTAATGATCGTACCCCTTATCAGATTTTGAGAAAATGGCTCAAAAAATTTTTTCCTTCGGATATGGCTAAATCGATTCTCCTGTTAATGCTGATCAAGAATATATATGGTTTATGGGGTCGGAAATGACTCCTTCAGCCAGAAAAAGTATTATTTTATATTTTGATATCAAATTTTGGAGGACAATTCGGAAAGCTGTTCTGAATTGGGTTTTCTACGCTTAAAAAATCTGCATACTACGTTTAGGGATTTTTCACATTTCATTTTTTCTCAATTTTTAAGAATTTTAATGATGGTACGTACCCCTTAGCAAATTTTGAGAAAATGGCTCAAAAAATTTGTTCCTTCGGATATGGCTAAATCGATTCTCCTGTTAATGCTGATCAAGAATATATATGGTTTATGGGGTCGGAAATGACTCCTTCAGCCAGAAAAAGTATTATTTTATATTTTGAAATCAAATTTTGGAGGACAATTCGGAAAGCTATTCTGAATTGGGTTTTCTACGCTTAACAAATCTGCATACTACGTTTAGGGCTTTTTTTCATTTCATTTTTTCTCAATTTTTGAGCATTTTAATGATCGTACCCCTTATCAGATTTTGAGAAAATGGCTCAAAAAAATTTTTCCTTCGGATATGGTGTTGGGGGTTGTTCGTGGATAAATATAAGGGCCTAATACGTGAGTAAAACCGTACGCGACACACGCGTTAGAAAAGGAGAACACCAGACTTGAACTTAAGCGACATACGTTTATTCAGTTTGATGGCTTGCGAAGGAGTGAACATAGGAGGAGGATAATAAAGAGACCATACTTCATTATACTAGAAATGGAAATGGATCATCGGTTATCGAATATGAAACGTTCAGCTTGCATACTTTAACACTTCTTCTCAAGTTGAATGTTTCTTTACAATATTGTTTACAGTTTTAAACCGAGCATTTCCACAAATTTATCATGTTTAATTTTTTGTACATTTTTGGTAAAAATATCAGCCACGTTTTCTTTACTTGGAACATAACTAATACAAATTTCATTGCTTTCAATTACTTCTCTGACGTGGTGATATCTTATGTCGATGTGCTTGGTTCGCTTGTGGTGCACGGGATTGGTAGCAATTTGCTGTGCACTTAGATTGTCACCGTATATGTGAACAGGATCAGATGCCGGATGGCACCCAACTTCCTTCAGGAGGCGGCTCAGGTACATAGCTTCTTTGGCGGCTGACGACAACGCTACGTACTCGGCTTCGGTGCTGCTTAAAGCGACGACAGTTTGCTTGCGTGATTCCCAGGAAATCACCGATCCTCCGTAGAAGAAACCGTACCCAGTGTACGACTTCCGGTCTAGGATGCTGTTCGCCCAGTCTGCATCGACATACGCATGCAGGTGCTGCCCAGTCTTCTGATAACGCAGCTTCAGGTCGATCGTCTTCGAGAGATAGCGCAAAATGTGTTTGGCTGCTAGCTCGTGCTCTTGGTGTGGATCGCAATTCCTTTGGGCCAGTTTGCACACAGAGTGCATGATGTCAGGGCGAGTACATATCGCTAAATACATTAGCGATCCAATGATCGACTGGTAGTTGGTCGCATTTGCCCTTTTGCAGCTTTCGTCCAAGCAGCTTCCTTGGAATCCAGGATCCAGTGGCGTCGATACAGAGCGACATACGCCCATGTTGTACCTCTCCAGTATGCTCTTAATGTACTGTTTCTGACACACAGAAATAGTACCCTGCGGATCCTCACGACGAATCTCCATACCCAGAAAGTGGTGGAGTGGCCCGTTATCACGACTCTCGAATTTGTCGTGCAGCTTCTTCTTGATGTTTACCAGGTCATCTTTGTTGGAACAGGCTATAATCAGGTCGTCTACATAAATGGCGATAAGATTATAAGAATTAGCATTGATTTTTATATAAAGGCATTTTTCAAAATCAGACTGCACAAATCCTAAGTCCTTTAATGCTTTATCAATTGTTTCATTCCAAATTCTGCCGGATTGCTTAAGCCCGTAGATGGCCCTGTTGAGTTTCAATACGGCATTTGGCTTTTCTGCATCTATGAAGTGCTCCGGTTGCTTCATGAAAATTACTTCGTTTTCGCCAAGCTTGCCGTTTAAATATGCATTTGTGACGTCCATCTGATGTAAATGCAACCCTTTCTCTGCCGCTATGGCAAAGATTAAACGGATGTTTTCATACCGTATGACTGGCGAAAACGTTTCAGTGTAGTTAACACCGAACTGCTGGCTGCATCCCTTGGCGACCAGCCTTGACTTGAATCTCTCTACATTGCCCTGATCATCGCGTTTGATGCGAAAAACCCACATCGATCCTATGGCTTTGGCATTCGGCGGGAGGTCGACCAACGTCCACGTTTCGTTATCGAGAAGAGCCTTGTACTCACGCTTCATCGAATTCTCCCACTCAAACGAATGTTTGCTCAAAAGCGCCTGTTTTACAGTAATGGGTGTATCTATGTCGGTGCTAGCGGCGATATTGTTCAGCACGTTGAAGTCTTTTCGGGGTCGTCCTCTTTGTCCAGTGCGCACAAGCCTAGGTCTGCCCGGTCCTCGACGAACTCCTGCTTCTTCTTCTTCAGATGAATCCTCTTCAGATTCTTGCTCTTGGGCTTGTTCTTCATCAACAGCTGCTTCTTCTGGATTGGGTTTGTCGCAGGCTGCTACTTCTTCTGAAATCGCCTGTATTTGGTCATCTGCTTGTGGGATGAAGTCTAATACACCTGTCGAAGACTCATTATTAGTGGAATTAGATACAGTATTTTCAAATTCCAGGAATTTCACGTCACGCCTCTCGATGACTTGTCTTCGAAGTTTGTCGTATAACCTATACGCTTTAGCCGTTAAAGAGTATCCAACGAAAATATATTCGTCCGCTTTAGCTTGAAATTTATGGCGATTCTTCTTATCCAGTGCGAATACCTTTGAGCCAAACGTGCGTAAGTGGCTCACAGTTGGTTTCCTGCCGCTCCATGCCTCCATTGGTGAAAGATCTTCTTTTAGCGCGTTGGTAGGGCTCCGATTTCGAAGATATGCAGCAGTCGATACTGCTTCAGCCCATAGCGATTCACCAACATCTGCATGCACGAGCATGCTACGCGCCATTTCGACGAGGGTTCTGTTAGCCCTCTCGGAAACACCGTTCTGTTCCGGAGTATACGGCACTGTTAACTGTCTTTTAATGCCACAATCGCTCAAAAAATCGTCAAACTGTTTGTTTTTATACTCTCTTCCGTTATCACTGCGAACACATTCTATTTTCTTTCCGGTTTGACACTCGACCAAGTTCTTAAACGCTTTAAATGATTCGAATGCTTGGTCCTTTGATTTCAGAAAATACACGAAAATTCTGCGCGACTTGTCGTCTATAAAAGTAATAAAATATCTTGCTCCACCGACCGACGGCACGTTCATAGGACCGCATATGTCCGTATGAATTATTTCCAAAACTTCCGACGCACGGCTTACTGAGTTTTTTGGAAATGGAGTCGCACTAATTTTGCATTTATTACACGTTTCGCAGTTTATTTCCGTTATGTTTTGCACATCAAACCCGTTCACAATGTTTTTGTTGACCAATTCTTTTAGGCTTCTGTAATTGAGATGGCCATACCGATTATGCCAAATTACATCTTTTTTATTCATCAGAAACAACGAATGTTTCTTTTTATCGTCAAAAATGAATAGCCCGTCTTTCATTTTTGCCCGCAGCAACGCGACATTGTTTTCGTCTTTGACTATTGCTTCCTTCTTTTTGAACTGAACACAGTGTCCATAGCTCATAGCTTTGCCCACAGAAATAAAATTCATCTGCAGCGATGGTACATACAGTACATCTTTTAATTTTATCAAACTTTCACCAGTTTTTATTATCACTGTGCCTCTGCCAGTTGATTCGATAAAATTATTAGCTGCCAACATGATTGTGGGATTGGTTTCCTTTTTAAATGAGAAGTCCCACTAGTTTTAAGTTTTATTATAGTATTTAATGATATTTTATAGTAGATAGTTTAGTTAAGTATAAAGTGATCGTTTACATGTATTTTAGAATAGTTTGAAATAGGTTTTAGTTGATTTTAACTTCGTTTTGTGACCGTCGTAAGCTCGCACGTCTTTTCGTCGTTGTCTCTCGTTCCGAACTCCTCGCTTTTCACCCTCCGTCTCTCCTTCTTCTGTGGTGAGGTGGGTTAGGTGGAACGGAGATGCCAGACCCATTCCCACAACTCGGCCATCCTTCTAGACATTCGTCCCGAATGCATTGCTGTCGTCGTCCTTGGAGCTCAGACAAGCCCATGGCTTCATATACTCGGCACAGGTAGTAGTATATCTCGGCCCATCAGCAGATACAGTATCTTTAGAAACGTCATACGTATCTTTCGGCTTCACCTTGGTAACGCGGTACGGACCCAGATACTTTGGCTTTAACTTAAGTCCGCCACCAAGTTGAGTACGCTTTATGGCAACCAGATCGCCAACTTTGTATTTCTCTGCAGGTCTGCGTCTCAGGTTGTACGTGTGCTTATTCTCGTCTTGCATGACAAGAATCTGTTGCTTGGCTGTCTTTCGTATCTCGTCTCTTTGATCCTGAAACATTTGGATCAACTCCTGATGAACGATATCTTTTATATGTACGTCGGTTTTAGTTCGCATCTTTACGCCTACTAGTAGCTCAAATGGAGTTGTGCGTGTACTTCTACAGTACGTTGAGTTAATAGTTTGCTGAACACTGCTTACAAACTTGTACCACTTGCTAGGATCTTCAATCGATAGCTTCGACAATACTGATACAATTGTAGCATTCAGACGTTCGACCTGTCCGTTTGCTCTTGGAAGTCCAGTCGTTACAGCATGAAGTTCGATGTTCTCGTTGGTACAATACTGCTTAAACTCGTCGGATGTAAATGCGGTACCACGGTCAGAGATGATTTGCGCAGGATTACCAAAAATTGCGCTTTGAGCCTCCAGTCTAGCGATGACGTCCTTTGTAGATGTTGATTTCGTTGGATACAGCCAGCAGAATTTAGTGAATCCATCAATGACTGCTAGAATATGCTTATACGCTTTATGAGTTGATTCGAGCGGCCCTAAGAAGTCAATGTGAAACGTTTGAAGTGGCTCCGCTTCCTTCGGCAAAGGATGCAACTCTCCTTCCTTTTTCCCAAGCTTGCGGTTCGAAACGATGCATGGAATGCAGCATCTGATCTGTCGTTGTATTTTCTCTTCTAGTTTTGGGATAAAAAATTCTTTGGCTATGATTTCTTTCGTTTTCTTTACAGAAAAATGTCCTTTTTCATGAGCTTGTCGAATAATTTCGCGTTGAAAGGCTGGTGGCACAACTATCAGCTCATCGTCGTCCACTAGCTTGTACAGGAGACCAGAATTCATAAAGAAATTATTGTGACTCGGCTTCTCATTCAGGATGTCAATAATAGCTTTCAGCTCTTCGTCCTGCGACTGAATGTATTTTAATTGACTGTGCAAGGTTTCGTCGGAGATCATCATTACAGGGTATCTGCTTAAAGCGTCAGCATGGCGTATACGTGTTCCAGATCTGTGCTCAACATCGAAGTTAAACTCTTGCAGTTCGAGAATCCAACGAGCGACTCTAGTGCACACTTCTCTCTTCTCCATCGTCTTTGTGAAAGCATTGCAATCGCTAACCAACTTAAAGCGCATACCTAGGAGATAAACTCTGAATTTTCGAAGAGATTCAACCACTGCTAAGATCTCTAGCTCGTAACTGGAAAACTTTCGTTCGGCGTCTGTCGTTTTCTTACTCATGTAGTAAACTGGATGAATAAGACTATCGTTTGGAGATTTTTGAAGTAGAACTGCTCCGAAACCATCAATCGACGCATCTGTATGCAGCTCTGTTTCGTGTTGTGGATGAAAAATCTTAAGCACCGGCTTCTGCGTGATCAAGTTTTTGAGTGTATCCATAGCAGCTATCTCTCTTTCAGTAATTACAAATTTGGTGTCGTGCTTCAAAAGATCAGTCAGGGGCTTCGCGATGATTGAAAAGTCAAGAATAAACTTCCGAAAATATCCAACTAAGCCCAGGAAGCTCTGCAATTGCTTCTGGTTTATCGGAACAGGGAATTTCGTCACGGCTTTGGTCTTTTCGTCAGATATGGTTATCTTTTGGTCTTCGATCACGTGCCCTAAAAACTCGATTTTCTTCTTCAGAAAGCAGCATTTCTTGAGATTGATCACCAACCCAAATTCTTCGCATCGTCTAATTACCGTTTTCAGATTCGATACGGCTTGTTCTTCGTTTGCAGCAGGAACTATAATATCGTCGACATATGGAATTGCTATACCAGAACGAGTCAAGTCTCGAAAGATAGCGTTAACGTGCCTTTGAAATACGCCTGGAGAATTCGTGAGGCCAAATGGGACTTTTAAGAACTGGTACTGGCCATTGTGGGTTACAAAGGATGTAAACTTGCGACTATCCTCCTCAACGTTTACGTGGAAAAATCCGTTTTTCAGATCTAGTGTGCTGAATAGTTTTGCATCTTGCAGACGATCTAATTGGTCTTCAATCAAGGGCAGGGGAAATAGATCTCGTACAATTACCTTGTTTATCCTCCTGTAATCGATACATAGCCTTGTTGAATTATCGCGTTTTTTCACAAGAACGACCGGACTGCTGTACTCAGACTCAGACTGTTCAATAATACCGTCTTTAAGCCACTGCTCGACTTGATCATCAATGATGCATCTCTCGGAAAATGCGAATCTACGCGGACGCGAGTGTACAGGAGTGTCGTCCTTTAAAACGATACGCATCACAACGTTGGTTGACTTCGTGTTCATCGGCTTATAGCTTTTAATTAAATCAGTTACTTCACGCTTGGCTTGGAAACTTGCACTTTCGTCAATATTAATGCTCATATTTTCTTCATTTTCCACGTTGATTTTCATTAGCGCACCTATTTCTACATCAGAGTCATGATTTTCTGGATTTTTGATTTTTATTCCGTCGCGATTTATTTGAATTTCCGCATTGTTACAAAATTCTGCCCCTAACACAACTTCAACGTCCAAAAAATCAGATGAAACCACCAGAAAATTTTCTTGAAACACCTGGCCGTCAACTTCGAACTCTTCTTTGAATGAACCAAACGGTTTTACTCTGTTTTGATTTCCGAAACCGACAAGAACAATGTTTACAGCACACAGCTTTGGCTTCTTCAAACTAATGTACGTTGTTTCACTTATAATGTTGTATTTGCTGCCAGTGTCAATCAGGGCTGTATACTGCGTTTGCTTCATTGTAATCTCCTTGCACATCGATAATTTTTCTTCGGAAACTTTACGCGTATTGCTCGAATTTGCTACCGGTTCGATTTTGCCAACAGGACAGTCTTTCGAAATATGTCCATAATTGTTGCAATTAAAACACTTTCGACCGTTGCTACGATTAGAACACTGAGCAGCTGTATGTCCAAAAGCACCACAATTAAAGCAATTCACTTTTTTCGGCACGGTTACATCTTTATGACCACCACTGTCTTTCGCACCTGAATATTTCAGCTTTTCTTCCTGATATTTCGATTTTCCAGATTTTTCGCGAATTTTCTCGTAACACTTCAGCTTGTCTTTAAACTCCTTCATGTCCTTCGCATTGTACAATATTGATTTATTGACACTTAAATCGTTTATGCCATCGATCACGTACTGCATAAGCGCACTACTGTCTACACTGCCACGAGAAGCAATCTCTTTCATTTTGAGAAGATATTCTTGCACGCTCTCACTGTTCTTAATTTTTCGCTCGGACAGCATTTTATGTATTTGAGCACCGTTTACTTCCGTTTTAAACTCGTTGATCAGGGCATTTTTCAACATTTGCCAGCTTCTTATGCCACGCTCACTCATTATAAACATTTTAGCTAGCCCTTTCAAAGACCGTTTTGCGAAAATAAATTTCTGAAGATCATCCCAGTACATGATCGAAGCCATATCCTCAAAATCATGAACCCACACCTCGACTGCCAACGTGTCGTCACCGTTAAAAGGTCTAATCGAGTCCTCAACATCCCGGAAATTAACCGAAAATCGCGGCGAACCCGTGCCAAAACTTTGCACGGACGCGACTGTAGAGGCCTTGACATTGGCATTGGCATTGACATTGACATTGGTATTCTTCTTCTTTCCTTGTTGTTGTGTGTTGCTTCTAAAAGAGCGAAAATCCTCCTCTTCGCTGCTCGCACTCATTGCCTTGCTATCAGCTCTCTCTCTCTGTCCTGCTCTAGTTCTCATACGGTTCTGTATACCACTCTCTTCGTTTTCGTCTTCTTCCTCATCTTCGTCATCTTCGTCGTCTTCTTCACCAATATCTTTCAGCAAATTTCCAGACCGCAAATTCCGAAAAATATGAATCATGAGGTCATCCTTGTCATGTTGGAGTCCCAAAATGTTGCAGATTACAGCAAGATCGTTGTTGGTCAAGTTCTCAGCCACGTACGAAACTTTTTGAGCAAACAGATCATCCTCCTCCGTAAAATCGAATCCATCGAAATTACGCAATCGTTTACGATTATGCCGATCGCCGTTGTTTTCATACACAAACATGTGCAGAAGGTCTACATTCTTTTTCTTCTCCGTTTTCAATGCCTGCAGCACCACATCAAAATCCGCTAGTTGAGTCATTTTGTGTGTATTGTGAAATACGTTCCTTTGAACACGTCGTTGCACGTCGTTGCTTCGCTACCGTTTTCGTCGTTCTTTTCTGCCCGTCGTTTACATACACTTATGCGTCGTTCTAAATGTATGCGTGCAGATCAGCGTTGTGTGTGTAGCGTCGTCTTCGTTTTGAATTTCACAATTCCTCCTGCGTCGTTGTGTGTGTGCAGCGTCGTCGTCGTTTTGAATTTCACAATTCCTCCTGCGTCGTTGTGTGTGTGCAGCGTCGTCGTCGTTTTGAATTTCACAATTCCTCCTGCGTCGTTGTGTGTGTGCAGCGTCGTCGTCGTTTTTGATTTTGCACTTTGAAATTTACACACTTTTCAATCAATTTTTCCGTCGTTTTCACTCAGTTTTTCATCGTTTCTTTAATTTCACTTTATCACGTAGGTTGCGCCCCCATATTTGTGGGATTGGTTTCCTTTTTAAATGAGAAGTCCCACTAGTTTTAAGTTTTATTATAGTATTTAATGATATTTTATAGTAGATAGTTTAGTTAAGTATAAAGTGATCGTTTACATGTATTTTAGAATAGTTTGAAATAGGTTTTAGTTGATTTTAACTTCGTTTTGTGACCGTCGTAAGCTCGCACGTCTTTTCGTCGTTGTCTCTCGTTCCGAACTCCTCGCTTTTCACCCTCCGTCTCTCCTTCTTCTGTGGTGAGGTGGGTTAGGTGGAACGGAGATGCCAGACCCATTCCCACATGATTTTGTCTTTGATTTCGACAAACGAAACAAATAAATCTTTTTGTTTACACATGTGAGAAGTTGCCCCACTGTCCAGACACCAAGCGCTTTCCGATACCGTTGCTTTGTGCGTTGCCGAAAAAACGGAATACGAAATTTTGTGTTCACTTTGATCCGTTCTTTCGTCTTCGTTGCCTTTTCGCGATCTGCATTGCACTGCTCTGTGCCCGCGTTTTCCGCATTTGAAACATTTACCGTCGAATTGTTTCTTACTTTGCTTCGCACCTTTTTGTCCGTTCTTTGCAGCTGCACCGTTGCCGCCTGCATAGAAGGCTTGTTGTTGCTCGTTTTCTTCGGTTTTCTGCTCTATTCTTTCGGCTTCTTCCAGAAGCTTGACCTTTATAACTTCAAAGGACGGCAAAGAATCACGCGTTTCCATGGCAACTATGAAATGTTCGAAATCGGCACTTAAACTGGACAACAATATTATCACTTTTAATTCCTCACTCAATTCAATGTTTACTTCTGCTAGTTTATCTACCACTTCGACGAACGAATTTAGAAATTGCGACATACTGCAATTTGCCGGCTTTTTTGTGTTTAGCAGTTTCTTGTAAAGACTAACTTTACGTATTGGCCCGTTGGTGACGTAAACATCCCGAAGAATATTCCATGCCTCTAGGGAGGTCTTCGCGTTTTTTATATAGTTGAGCTGCGATGTTTTCACGTTCAATATAATACACGCCAATGCTTTTTCGTCGTCCGCTTCCCACTTGGCCGTTAGTTCTGCATTGCCTTCGACTTTTACATTTTTCCCGTTTACGAAATTCCAAAGGGCTTGGTGCACGAGAACGCTTCTCATTTGCACACACCAGGCATCGTAGTTGCTCTCGCACAACTTTTCTATTTGGTACATACTCATGTTTGTATTAAGTCACTTTATTTAATTTGCGAATTTCACTGGGCCCATAACCTATGTTGGGGGTTATGTTCGTGGATAAATATAAGGGCCTAATACGAGAGTAAAACCGTACGCGACACACGCGTTAGAAAAGGAGAACACCAGACTTGAACTTAAGCGACATACGTTTATTCAGTTTGATGGCTTGCGAAGGAGTGAACATAGGAGGAGGATAATAAAGAGACCATACTTCATTATACTAGAAATGGAAATGGATCATCGGTTATCGAATATGAAACGTTCAGCTTGCATACTTTAACATATGGCTAAATAGATTCACCT
Source organism: Drosophila kikkawai (assembly GCF_030179895.1). Lineage (NCBI taxonomy): Eukaryota > Metazoa > Arthropoda > Insecta > Diptera > Drosophilidae > Drosophila > Drosophila kikkawai. The sequence continues at coordinate 64,292 of NW_027222757.1, forward strand.
GTTAATGCTGATCAAGAATATATATGGTTTATGGGGTCGGAAATGACTCCTTCAGCCAGAAAAAGTATTATTTTATATTTTAAAATCAAATTTTGGAGGACAATTCGGAAAGCTGTTCTGAATTGGGTTTTCTACGCTTAACAAATCTGCATACTACGTTTAGGGTTTTTTTTCATTTCATTTTTTCTCAATTTTTGAGCATTTTAATGATCGTACCCCTTATCAGATTTTGAGAAAATGGCTCAAAAAATTTTTTCCTTCGGATATGGCTAAATCGATTCTCCTGTTAATGCTGATCAAGAATATATATGATTTATGGGGTCGGAAATGACTCCTTCAGCCAGAAAAAGTATTATTTTATATTTTGAAATCAAATTTTGGAGGACAATTCGGAAAGCTGTTCTGAATTGGGTTTTCTACGCTTAACAAATCTGCATACTACGTTTAGGGCTTTTTTCATTTCATTTTTTCTCAATTTTTGAGCATTTTAATGATCGTACCCCTTATCAGATTTTGAGAAAATGACTCAAAAAATTTTTCGTTCGGATATGGCTAAATCGATTCTCCTGTTAATGCTGATCAAGAATATATATGATTTATGGGGTCGGAAATGACTCCTTCAGCCAGAAAAAGTATTATTTTATATTTTGAAATCAAATTTTGGAGGACAATTCGGAAAGCTGTTCTGAATTGGGTTTTCTACGCTTAACAAATCTGCATACTACGTTTAGGGCTTTTTTTCATTTCATTTTTTCTCAATTTTTGAGAATTTTAATGATGGTACCCCTTATCAAATTTTGAGAAAATGGCTCAAAAAATTTTTTCCTTCGGATATGGCTAAATCGATTCTCCTGTTAATGCTGATCAAGAATATATATGATTTATGGGGTCGGAAATGACTCCTTCAGCCAGAAAAAGTATTATTTTATATTTTGAAATCAAATTTTGGAGGACAATTCGGAAAGCTGTTCTGAATTGGGTTTTCTACGCTTAACAAATCTGCATACTACGTTTAGGGCTTTTTTTCATTTCATTTTTTCTCAATTTTTGAGAATTTTAATGATCGTACCCCTTATCAAATTTTGAGAAAATGGCTCAAAAAATTTTTTCCTTCGGATATGGCTAAATCGATTCTCCTGTTAATGCTGATCAAGAATATATATGATTTATGGGGTCGGAAATGACTCCTTCAGCCAGAAAAAGTATTATTTTATATTTTGAAATCAAATTTTGGAGGACAATTCGGAAAGCTGTTCTGAATTGGGTTTTCTACGCTTAACAAATCTGCATACTACGTTTAGGGCTTTTTTTCATTTCATTTTTTCTCAATTTTTGAGAATTTTAATGATCGTACCCCTTATCAGATTAGAAAATGGCTCACAAAATTTTTTCCTTCGGATATGGCTAAATCGATTCTCCTGTTAATGCTGATCAAGAATATATATGATTTATGGGGTCGGAAATGACTCCTTCAGCCAGAAAAAGTATTATTTTATATTTTGAAATCAAATTTTGGAGGACAATTCGGAAAGCTGTTCTGAATTGGGTTTTCTACGCTTAACAAATCTGCATACTACGTTTAGGGTTTTTTTTCATTTCATTTTTTCTCAATTTTTGAGCATTTTAATGATCGTACCCCTTATCAGATTTTGAGAAAATGGCTCAAAAAATTTTTTCCTTCGGATATGGCTAAATCGATTCTCCTGTTAATGCTGATCAAGAATATATATGATTTATGGGGTCGGAAATGACTCCTTCAGCCAGAAAAAGTATTATTTTATATTTTAAAATCAAATTTTGGAGGACAATTCGGAAAGCTGTTCTGAATTGGGTTTTCTACGCTTAACAAATCTGCATACTACGTTTAGGGTTTTTTTCATTTCATTTTTTCTCAATTTTTGAGCATTTTAATGATCGTACCCCTTAGCAAATTTTGAGAAAATGGCTCAAAAAATTTTTTCCTTTGGATATGGCTAAATCGATTCTCCTGTTAATGCTGATCAAGAATATATATGATTTATGGGGTCGGAAATGACTGTTTCAGCCAGAAAAAGTATTATTTTATATCTTGAAATCAAATTTTGGAGGACAATTCGGAAAGCTGTTCTGAATTGGGTTTTCTACGCTTAACAAATCTGCATACTACGTTTAGGGTTTTTTTTCATTTCATTTTTTCTCAATTTTTGAGCATTTTAATGATCGTACCCCTTATCAGATTAGAAAATGGCTCAAAAAATTTTTTCCTTCGGATATGGCTAAATCGATTCTCCTGTTAATGCTGATCAAGAATATATATGATTTATGGGGTCGGAAATGACTCCTTTCAGCCAGAAAAAGTATTATTTTATATTTGGAAATCAAATTTTGGAGGACAATTCGGAAAGCTGTTCTGAATTGGGTTTTCTACGCTTAACAAATCTGCATACTACGTTTAGGGATTTTTTCACATTTCATTTTTTCTCAATTTTTAAGAATTTTAATGATGGTACCCCCTTATCAAATTTTGAGAAAATGGCTCAAAAAATTTTTTCCTTCGGATATGGCTAAATCGATTCTCCTGTTAATGCTGATCAAGAATATATATGATTTATGGGGTCGGAAATGACTCCTTCAGCCAGAAAAAGTATTATTTTATATTTTGAAATCAAATTTTGGAGGACAATTCGGAAAGCTGTTCTGAATTGGGTTTTCTACGCTTAACAAATCTGCATACTACGTTTAGGGTTTTTTTCATTTCATTTTTTCTCAATTTTTGAGCATTTTAATGATCGTACCCCTTAGCAAATTTTGAGAAAATGGCTCAAAAAATTTTTTCCTTCGGATATGGCTAAATCGATTCTCCTGTTAATGCTGATCAAGAATATATATGATTTATGGGGTCGGAAATGACTCCTTCAGCCAGAAAAAGTATTATTTTATATTTTGAAATCAAATTTTGGAGGACAATTCGGAAAGCTGTTCTGAATTGGGTTTTCTACGCTTAACAAATCTGCATACTACGTTTAGGGTTTTTTTTTCATTTCATTTTTTCTCAATTTTTGAGCATTTTAATGATCGTACCCCTTATCAGATTTGTAGAAAATGGCTCAAAAAATTTTTTCCTTCGGATATGGCTAAATCGATTCTCCTGTTAATGCTGATCAAGAATATATATGATTTATGGGGTCGGAAATGACTCCTTCAGCCAGAAAAAGTATTATTTTATATTTTGAAATCAAATTTTGGAGGACAATTCGGAAAGCTGTTCTGAATTGGGTTTTCTACGCTTAACAAATCTGCATACTACGTTTAGGGATTTTTTCACATTTCATTTTTTCTCAATTTTTAAGAATTTTAATGATGGTACCCCCTTATCAAATTTTGAGAAAATGGCTCAAAAAATTTTTTCCTTCGGATATGGCTAAATCGATTCTCCTGTTAATGCTGATCAAGAATATATATGATTTATGGGGTCGGAAATGACTCCTTCAGCCAGAAAAAGTATTATTTTATATTTTGAAATCAAATTTTGGAGGACAATTCGGAAAGCTGTTCTGAATTGGGTTTTCTACGCTTAACAAATCTGCATACTACGTTTAGGGCTTTTTTCATTTCATTTTTTCTCAGTTTTTGAGAATTTTAATGATGGTACCCCTTATCAAATTTTGAGAAAATGGCTCAAAAAATTTTTTCCTTCGGATATGGCTAAATCGATTCTCCTGTTAATGCTGATCAAGAATATATATGATTTATGGGGTCGGAAATGACTCCTTCAGCCAGAAAAAGTATTATTTTATATTTTGAAATCAAATTTTGGAGGACAATTCGGAAAGCTGTTCTGAATTGGGTTTTCTACGCTTAACAAATCTGCATACTACGTTTAGGGCTTTTTTCATTTCATTTTTTCTCAATTTTTGAGAATTTTAATGATGGTACCCCTTAGCAAATTTTGAGAAAATGGCTCAAAAAATTTTTTCCTTCGGATATGGCTAAATCGATTCTCCTGTTAATGCTGATCAAGAATATATATGATTTATGGGGTCGGAAATGACTCCTTCAGCCAGAAAAAGTATTATTTTATATTTTGAAATCAAATTTTGGAGGACAATTCGGAAAGCTGTTCTGAATTGGGTTTTCTACGCTTAACAAATCTGCATACTACGTTTAGGGCTTTTTTTCATTTCATTTTTTCTCAATTTTTGAGCATTTTAATGATCGTACCCCTTATCAGATTTTGAGAAAATGGCTCAAAAAATTTTTTCCTTCGGATATGGCTAAATCGATTCTCCTGTTAATGCTGATCAAGAATATATATGATTTATGGGGTCGGAAATGACTCCTTCAGCCAGAAAAAGTATTATTTTATATTTTGAAATCAAATTTTGGAGGACAATTCGGAAAGCTGTTCTGAATTGGGTTTTCTACGCTTAACAAATCTGCATACTACGTTTAGGGCTTTTTTTCATTTCATTTTTTCTCAATTTTTGAGAATTTTAATGATGGTACGTACCCCTTAGCAAATTTTGAGAAAATGGCTCAAAAAATTTTTTCCTTCGGATATGGCTAAATCGATTCTCCTGTTAATGCTGATCAAGAATATATATGATTTATGGGGTCGGAAATGACTCCTTCAGCCAGAAAAAGTATTATTTTATATTTTAAAATCAAATTTTGGAGGACAATTCGGAAAGCTGTTCTGAATTGGGTTTTCTACGCTTAACAAATCTGCATACTACGTTTAGGGTTTTTTTCATTTCATTTTTTCTCAATTTTTGAGCATTTTAATGATCGTACCCCTTATCAAATTTTGAGAAAATGGCTCAAAAAATTTTTTCCTTCGGATATGGCTAAATCGATTCTCCTGTTAATGCTGATCAAGAATATATATGATTTATGGGGTCGGAAATGACTCCTTCAGCCAGAAAAAGTATTATTTTATATTTTGAAATCAAATTTTGGAGGACAATTCGGAAAGCTGTTCTGAATTGGGTTTTCTACGCTTAACAAATCTGCATACTACGTTTAGGGTTTTTTTTTCATTTCATTTTTTCTCAATTTTTGAGCATTTTAATGATCGTACCCCTTATCAGATTTGAGAAAATGGCTCAAAAAATTTTTTCCTTCGGATATGGCTAAATCGATTCTCCTGTTAATGCTGATCAAGAATATATATGATTTATGGGGTCGGAAATGACGCTTTCAGCCAGAAAAAGTATTATTTTATATTTTGAAATCAAATTTTGGAGGACAATTCGGAAAGCTGTTCTGAATTGGGTTTTCTACGCTTAACAAATCTGCATACTACGTTTAGGGATTTTTTCACATTTCATTTTTTCTCAATTTTTAAGAATTTTAATGATGGTACCCCCTTATCAAATTTTGAGAAAATGGCTCAAAAAATTTTTTCCTTCGGATATGGCTAAATCGATTCTCCTGTTAATGCTGATCAAGAATATATATGATTTATGGGGTCGGAAATGACTCCTTCAGCCAGAAAAAGTATTATTTTATATTTTGAAATCAAATTTTGGAGGACAATTCGGAAAGCTGTTCTGAATTGGGTTTTCTACGCTTAACAAATCTGCATACTACGTTTAGGGCTTTTTTCATTTCATTTTTTCTCAGTTTTTGAGAATTTTAATGATGGTACCCCTTAATCAAATTTTGAGAAAATGGCTCAAAAAATTTTTTCCTTCGGATATGGCTAAATCGATTCTCCTGTTAATGCTGATCAAGAATATATATGATTTATGGGGTCGGAAATGACTCCTTCAGCCAGAAAAAGTATTATTTTATATTTTGAAATCAAATTTTGGAGGACAATTCGGAAAGCTGTTCTGAATTGGGTTTTCTACGCTTAACAAATCTGCATACTACGTTTAGGGTTTTTTTTCATTTCATTTTTTCTCAATTTTTGAGCATTTTAATGATCGTACCCCTTATCAGATTTTGAGAAAATGGCTCAAAAAATTTTTTCCTTCGGATATGGCTAAATCGATTCTCCTGTTAATGCTGATCAAGAATATATATGATTTATGGGGTCGGAAATGACTCCTTCAGCCAGAAAAAGTATTATTTTATATTTTGAAATCAAATTTTGGAGGACAATTCGGAAAGCTGTTCTGAATTGGGTTTTCTACGCTTAACAAATCTGCATACTACGTTTAGGGCTTTTTTTCATTTCATTTTTTCTCAATTTTTGAGAATTTTAATGATGGTACGTACCCCTTAGCAAATTTTGAGAAAATGGCTCAAAAAATTTTTTCCTTCGGATATGGCTAAATCGATTCTCCTGTTAATGCTGATCAAGAATATATATGATTTATGGGGTCGGAAATGACTCCTTCAGCCAGAAAAAGTATTATTTTATATTTTAAAATCAAATTTTGGAGGACAATTCGGAAAGCTGTTCTGAATTGGGTTTTCTACGCTTAACAAATCTGCATACTACGTTTAGGGTTTTTTTCATTTCATTTTTTCTCAATTTTTGAGCATTTTAATGATCGTACCCCTTATCAAATTTTGAGAAAATGGCTCAAAAAATTTTTTCCTTCGGATATGGCTAAATCGATTCTCCTGTTAATGCTGATCAAGAATATATATGATTTATGGGGTCGGAAATGACTCCTTCAGCCAGAAAAAGTATTATTTTATATTTTGAAATCAAATTTTGGAGGACAATTCGGAAAGCTGTTCTGAATTGGGTTTTCTACGCTTAACAAATCTGCATACTACGTTTAGGGTTTTTTTTCATTTCATTTTTTCTCAATTTTTGAGCATTTTAATGATCGTACCCCTTATCAGATTTTGAGAAAATGGCTCAAAAAATTTTTTCCTTCGGATATGGCTAAATCGATTCTCCTGTTAATGCTGATCAAGAATATATATGATTTATGGGGTCGGAAATGACTCCTTCAGCCAGAAAAAGTATTATTTTATATTTTGAAATCAAATTTTGGAGGACAATTCGGAAAGCTGTTCTGAATTGGGTTTTCTACGCTTAACAAATCTGCATACTACGTTTAGGGATTTTTTCATTTCATTTTTTCTCAATTTTTGAGAATTTTAATGATGGTACCCCCTTATCAAATTTTGAGAAAATGGCTCAAAAAATTTTTTCCTTCGGATATGGCTAAATCGATTCTCCTGTTAATGCTGATCAAGAATATATATGATTTATGGGGTCGGAAATGACTCCTTCAGCCAGAAAAAGTATTATTTTATATTTTGAAATCAAATTTTGGAGGACAATTCGGAAAGCTGTTCTGAATTGGGTTTTCTACGCTTAACAAATCTGCATACTACGTTTAGGGCTTTTTTCATTTCATTTTTTCTCAGTTTTTGAGAATTTTAATGATGGTACCCCTTATCAAATTTTGAGAAAATGGCTCAAAAAATTTTTTCCTTCGGATATGGCTAAATCGATTCTCCTGTTAATGCTGATCAAGAATATATATGATTTATGGGGTCGGAAATGACTCCTTCAGCCAGAAAAAGTATTATTTTATATTTTAAAATCAAATTTTGGAGGACAATTCGGAAAGCTGTTCTGAATTGGGTTTTCTACGCTTAACAAATCTGCATACTACGTTTAGGGTTTTTTTTCATTTCATTTTTTCTCAATTTTTGAGCATTTTAATGATCGTACCCCTTATCAGATTTTGAGAAAATGGCTCAAAAAATTTTTTCCTTCGGATATGGCTAAATCGATTCTCCTGTTAATGCTGATCAAGAATATATATGATTTATGGGGTCGGAAATGACTCCTTCAGCCAGAAAAAGTATTATTTTATATTTTGAAATCAAATTTTGGAGGACAATTCGGAAAGCTGTTCTGAATTGGGTTTTCTACGCTTAACAAATCTGCATACTACGTTTAGGGCTTTTTTCATTTCATTTTTTCTCAATTTTTGAGAATTTTAATGATGGTACGTACCCCTTATCAAATTTTGAGAAAATGGCTCAAAAAATTTTTTCCTTCGGATATGGCTAAATCGATTCTCCTGTTAATGCTGATCAAGAATATATATGATTTATGGGGTCGGAAATGACTCCTTCAGCCAGAAAAAGTATTATTTTATATTTTGAAATCAAATTTTGGAGGACAATTCGGAAAGCTGTTCTGAATTGGGTTTTCTACGCTTAACAAATCTGCATACTACGTTTAGGGCTTTTTTCATTTCATTTTTTCTCAATTTTTGAGAATTTTAATGATGGTACGTACCCCTTATCAGATTTTGAGAAAATGGCTCAAAAAATTTTTTCCTTCGGATATGGCTAAATCGATTCTCCTGTTAATGCTGATCAAGAATATATATGATTTATGGGGTCGGAAATGACTCCTTCAGCCAGAAAAAGTATTATTTTATATTTTGAAATCAAATTTTGGAGGACAATTCGGAAAGCTGTTCTGAATTGGGTTTTCTACGCTTAACAAATCTGCATACTACGTTTAGGGTTTTTTTTCATTTCATTTTTTCTCAATTTTTGAGCATTTTAATGATCGTACCCCTTATCAGATTTTGAGAAAATGGCTCAAAAAATTTTTTCCTTCGGATATGGCTAAATCGATTCTCCTGTTAATGCTGATCAAGAATATATATGATTTATGGGGTCGGAAATGACTCCTTCAGCCAGAAAAAGTATTATTTTATATTTTGAAATCAAATTTTGGAGGACAATTCGGAAAGCTGTTCTGAATTGGGTTTTCTACGCTTAACAAATCTGCATACTACGTTTAGGGTTTTTTTCATTTCATTTTTTCTCAATTTTTGAGCATTTTAATGATCGTACCCCTTATCAAATTTTGAGAAAATGGCTCAAAAAATTTTTTCCTTCGGATATGGCTAAATCGATTCTCCTGTTAATGCTGATCAAGAATATATATGATTTATGGGGTCGGAAATGACTCCTTCAGCCAGAAAAAGTATTATTTTATATTTTAAAATCAAATTTTGGAGGACAATTCGGAAAGCTGTTCTGAATTGGGTTTTCTACGCTTAACAAATCTGCATACTACGTTTAGGGTTTTTTTTCATTTCATTTTTTCTCAATTTTTGAGCATTTTAATGATCGTACCCCTTATCAGATTTTGAGAAAATGGCTCAAAAAATTTTTTCCTTCGGATATGGCTAAATCGATTCTCCTGTTAATGCTGATCAAGAATATATATGATTTATGGGGTCGGAAATGACTCCTTCAGCCAGAAAAAGTATTATTTTATATTTTGAAATCAAATTTTGGAGGACAATTCGGAAAGCTGTTCTGAATTGGGTTTTCTACGCTTAACAAATCTGCATACTACGTTTAGGGCTTTTTTCATTTCATTTTTTCTCAGTTTTTGAGAATTTTAATGATGGTACGTACCCCTTATCAAATTTTGAGAAAATGGCTCAAAAAATTTTTTCCTTCGGATATGGCTAAATCGATTCTCCTGTTAATGCTGATCAAGAATATATATGATTTATGGGGTCGGAAATGACTCCTTCAGCCAGAAAAAGTATTATTTTATATTTTGAAATCAAATTTTGGAGGACAATTCGGAAAGCTGTTCTGAATTGGGTTTTCTACGCTTAACAAATCTGCATACTACGTTTAGGGCTTTTTTCATTTCATTTTTTCTCAATTTTTGAGAATTTTAATGATGGTACGTACCCCTTATCAAATTTTGAGAAAATGGCTCAAAAAATTTTTTCCTTCGGATATGGCTAAATCGATTCTCCTGTTAATGCTGATCAAGAATATATATGATTTATGGGGTCGGAAATGACTCCTTCAGCCAGAAAAAGTATTATTTTATATTTTAAAATCAAATTTTGGAGGACAATTCGGAAAGCTGTTCTGAATTGGGTTTTCTACGCTTAACAAATCTGCATACTACGTTTAGGGTTTTTTTTCATTTCATTTTTTCTCAATTTTTGAGCATTTTAATGATCGTACCCCTTATCAGATTTTGAGAAAATGGCTCAAAAAATTTTTTCCTTCGGATATGGCTAAATCGATTCTCCTGTTAATGCTGATCAAGAATATATATGATTTATGGGGTCGGAAATGACTCCTTCAGCCAGAAAAAGTATTATTTTATATTTTGAAATCAAATTTTGGAGGACAATTCGGAAAGCTGTTCTGAATTGGGTTTTCTACGCTTAACAAATCTGCATACTACGTTTAGGGTTTTTTTTCATTTCATTTTTTCTCAATTTTTGAGCATTTTAATGATCGTACCCCTTATCAAATTTTGAGAAAATGGCTCAAAAAATTTTTTCCTTCGGATATGGCTAAATCGATTCTCCTGTTAATGCTGATCAAGAATATATATGATTTATGGGGTCGGAAATGACTCCTTCAGCCAGAAAAAGTATTATTTTATATTTTAAAATCAAATTTTGGAGGACAATTCGGAAAGCTGTTCTGAATTGGGTTTTCTACGCTTAACAAATCTGCATACTACGTTTAGGGTTTTTTTTCATTTCATTTTTTCTCAATTTTTGAGCATTTTAATGATCGTACCCCTTATCAGATTTTGAGAAAATGGCTCAAAAAATTTTTTCCTTCGGATATGGCTAAATCGATTCTCCTGTTAATGCTGATCAAGAATATATATGATTTATGGGGTCGGAAATGACTCCTTCAGCCAGAAAAAGTATTATTTTATATTTTGAAATCAAATTTTGGAGGACAATTCGGAAAGCTGTTCTGAATTGGGTTTTCTACGCTTAACAAATCTGCATACTACGTTTAGGGCTTTTTTCATTTCATTTTTTCTCAATTTTTGAGAATTTTAATGATGGTACGTACCCCTTATCAAATTTTGAGAAAATGGCTCAAAAAATTTTTTCCTTCGGATATGGCTAAATCGATTCTCCTGTTAATGCTGATCAAGAATATATATGATTTATGGGGTCGGAAATGACTCCTTCAGCCAGAAAAAGTATTATTTTATATTTTGAAATCAAATTTTGGAGGACAATTCGGAAAGCTGTTCTGAATTGGGTTTTCTACGCTTAACAAATCTGCATACTACGTTTAGGGCTTTTTTCATTTCATTTTTTCTCAATTTTTGAGAATTTTAATGATGGTACGTACCCCTTATCAGATTTTGAGAAAATGGCTCAAAAAATTTTTTCCTTCGGATATGGCTAAATCGATTCTCCTGTTAATGCTGATCAAGAATATATATGATTTATGGGGTCGGAAATGACTCCTTCAGCCAGAAAAAGTATTATTTTATATTTTAAAATCAAATTTTGGAGGACAATTCGGAAAGCTGTTCTGAATTGGGTTTTCTACGCTTAACAAATCTGCATACTACGTTTAGGGTTTTTTTTCATTTCATTTTTTCTCAATTTTTGAGCATTTTAATGATCGTACCCCTTATCAAATTTTGAGAAAATGGCTCAAAAAATTTTTTCCTTCGGATATGGCTAAATCGATTCTCCTGTTAATGCTGATCAAGAATATATATGATTTATGGGGTCGGAAATGACTCCTTCAGCCAGAAAAAGTATTATTTTATATTTTAAAATCAAATTTTGGAGGACAATTCGGAAAGCTGTTCTGAATTGGGTTTTCTACGCTTAACAAATCTGCATACTACGTTTAGGGCTTTTTTTCATTTCATTTTTTCTCAATTTTTGAGAATTTTAATGATCGTACCCCTTATCAAATTTTGAGAAAATGGCTCAAAAAATTTTTTCCTTCGGATATGGCTAAATCGATTCTCCTGTTAATGCTGATCAAGAATATATATGATTTATGGGGTCGGAAATGACTCCTTCAGCCAGAAAAAGTATTATTTTATATTTTGAAATCAAATTTTGGAGGACAATTCGGAAAGCTGTTCTGAATTGGGTTTTCTACGCTTAACAAATCTGCATACTACGTTTAGGGCTTTTTTCATTTCATTTTTTCTCAAGTTTTTGAGAATTTTAATGATGGTACGTACCCCTTATCAAATTTTGAGAAAATGGCTCAAAAAATTTTTTCCTTCGGATATGGCTAAATCGATTCTCCTGTTAATGCTGATCAAGAATATATATGATTTATGGGGTCGGAAATGACTCCTTCAGCCAGAAAAAGTATTATTTTATATTTTGAAATCAAATTTTGGAGGACAATTCGGAAAGCTGTTCTGAATTGGGTTTTCTACGCTTAACAAATCTGCATACTACGTTTAGGGCTTTTTTTCATTTCATTTTTTCTCAATTTTTGAGAATTTTAATGATGGTACGTACCCCTTATCAAATTTTGAGAAAATGGCTCAAAAAATTTTTTCCTTCGGATATGGCTAAATCGATTCTCCTGTTAATGCTGATCAAGAATATATATGATTTATGGGGTCGGAAATGACTCCTTCAGCCAGAAAAAGTATTATTTTATATTTTAAAATCAAATTTTGGAGGACAATTCGGAAAGCTGTTCTGAATTGGGTTTTCTACGCTTAACAAATCTGCATACTACGTTTAGGGCTTTTTTTCATTTCATTTTTTCTCAATTTTTGAGAATTTTAATGATCGTACCCCTTATCAAATTTTGAGAAAATGGCTCAAAAAATTTTTTCCTTCGGATATGGCTAAATCGATTCTCCTGTTAATGCTGATCAAGAATATATATGATTTATGGGGTCGGAAATGACTCCTTCAGCCAGAAAAAGTATTATTTTATATTTTGAAATCAAATTTTGGAGGACAATTCGGAAAGCTGTTCTGAATTGGGTTTTCTACGCTTAACAAATCTGCATACTACGTTTAGGGCTTTTTTTCATTTCATTTTTTCTCAATTTTTGAGAATTTTAATGATCGTACCCCTTATCAAATTTTGAGAAAATGGCTCAAAAAATTTTTTCCTTCGGATATGGCTAAATCGATTCTCCTGTTAATGCTGATCAAGAATATATATGATTTATGGGGTCGGAAATGACTCCTTCAGCCAGAAAAAGTATTATTTTATATTTTGAAATCAAATTTTGGAGGACAATTCGGAAAGCTGTTCTGAATTGGGTTTTCTACGCTTAACAAATCTGCATACTACGTTTAGGGCTTTTTTCATTTCATTTTTTCTCAATTTTTGAGAATTTTAATGATGGTACCCCTTATCAAATTTTGAGAAAATGGCTCAAAAAATTTTTTCCTTCGGATATGGCTAAATCGATTCTCCTGTTAATGCTGATCAAGAATATATATGATTTATGGGGTCGGAAATGACTCCTTCAGCCAGAAAAAGTATTATTTTATATTTTGAAATCAAATTTTGGAGGACAATTCGGAAAGCTGTTCTGAATTGGGTTTTCTACGCTTAACAAATCTGCATACTACGTTTAGGGCTTTTTTTCATTTCATTTTTTCTCAATTTTTGAGAATTTTAATGATGGTACCCCTTATCAAATTTTGAGAAAATGGCTCAAAAAATTTTTTCCTTCGGATATGGCTAAATCGATTCTCCTGTTAATGCTGATCAAGAATATATATGATTTATGGGGTCGGAAATGACTCCTTCAGCCAGAAAAAGTATTATTTTATATTTTGAAATCAAATTTTGGAGGACAATTCGGAAAGCTGTTCTGAATTGGGTTTTCTACGCTTAACAAATCTGCATATTACGTTTAGGGCTTTTTTTCATTTCATTTTTTCTCAATTTTTGAGCATTTTAATGATGGTACGGTACCCCTTATCAAATTTTGAGAAAATGGCTCAAAAAATTTTTTCCTTCGGATATGGCTAAATCGATTCTCCTGTTAATGCTGATCAAGAATATATATGATTTATGGGGTCGGAAATGACTCCTTCAGCCAGAAAAAGTATTATTTTATATTTTGAAATCAAATTTTGGAGGACAATTCGGAAAGCTGTTCTGAATTGGGTTTTCTACGCTTAACAAATCTGCATACTACGTTTAGGGCTTTTTTCATTTCATTTTTTCTCAATTTTTGAGAATTTTAATGATGGTACGTACCCCTTATCAAATTTTGAGAAAATGGCTCAAAAAATTTTTTCCTTCGGATATGGCTAAATCGATTCTCCTGTTAATGCTGATCAAGAATATATATGATTTATGGGGTCGGAAATGACTCCTTCAGCCAGAAAAAGTATTATTTTATATTTTGAAATCAAATTTTGGAGGACAATTCGGAAAGCTGTTCTGAATTGGGTTTTCTACGCTTAACAAATCTGCATACTACGTTTAGGGCTTTTTTTCATTTCATTTTTTCTCAATTTTTGAGAATTTTAATGATGGTACGTACCCCTTATCAAATTTTGAGAAAATGGCTCAAAAAATTTTTTCCTTCGGATATGGCTAAATCGATTCTCCTGTTAATGCTGATCAAGAATATATATGATTTATGGGGTCGGAAATGACTCCTTCAGCCAGAAAAAGTATTATTTTATATTTTGAAATCAAATTTTGGAGGACAATTCGGAAAGCTGTTCTGAATTGGGTTTTCTACGCTTAACAAATCTGCATACTACGTTTAGGGCTTTTTTTCATTTCATTTTTTCTCAATTTTTGAGAATTTTAATGATGGTTCGTACCCCTTATCAAATTTTGAGAAAATGGCTCAAAAAATTTTTTCCTTCGGATATGGCTAAATCGATTCTCCTGTTAATGCTGATCAAGAATATATATGATTTATGGGGTCGGAAATGACTCCTTCAGCCAGAAAAAGTATTATTTTATATTTTGAAATCAAATTTTGGAGGACAATTCGGAAAGCTGTTCTG
>NW_027222758.1:0-15000 GCF_030179895.1 Drosophila kikkawai
TTCTTCGTTATTTAGTCTTCTACTCCTTCTTTTTTGCCTTCTTCTTCGTTATTTAGTCTTCTACTCCTTCTTTTTTGCCTTCTTCTTCGTTATTTAGTCTTCTACTCCTTCTTTTTTGCCTTCTTCTTCGTTATTTAGTCTTCTACTCCTTCTTTTTTGCCTTCTTCTTCGTTATTTAGTCTTCTACTCCTTCTTTTTTGCCTTCTTCTTCGTTATTTAGTCTTCTACTCCTTCTTTTTTGCCTTCTTCTTCGTTATTTAGTCTTCTACTCCTTCTTTTTTGCCTTCTTCTTCGTTATTTAGTCTTCTACTCCTTCTTTTTTGCCTTCTTCTTCGTTATTTAGTCTTCTACTCCTTCTTTTTTGCCTTCTTCTTCGTTATTTAGTCTTCTACTCCTTCTTTTTTGCCTTCTTCTTCGTTATTTAGTCTTCTACTCCTTCTTTTTTGCCTTCTTCTTCGTTATTTAGTCTTCTACTCCTTCTTTTTTGCCTTCTTCTTCGTTATTTAGTCTTCTACTCCTTCTTTTTTGCCTTCTTCTTCGTTATTTAGTCTTCTACTCCTTCTTTTTTGCCTTCTTCTTCGTTATTTAGTCTTCTACTCCTTCTTTTTTGCCTTCTTCTTCGTTATTTAGTCTTCTACTCCTTCTTTTTTGCCTTCTTCTTCGTTATTTAGTCTTCTACTCCTTCTTTTTTGCCTTCTTCTTCGTTATTTAGTCTTCTACTCCTTCTTTTTTGCCTTCTTCTTCGTTATTTAGTCTTCTACTCCTTCTTTTTTGCCTTCTTCTTCGTTATTTAGTCTTCTACTCCTTCTTTTTTGCCTTCTTCTTCGTTATTTAGTCTTCTACTCCTTCTTTTTTGCCTTCTTCTTCGTTATTTAGTCTTCTACTCCTTCTTTTTTGCCTTCTTCTTCGTTATTTAGTCTTCTACTCCTTCTTTTTTGCCTTCTTCTTCGTTATTTAGTCTTCTACTCCTTCTTTTTTGCCTTCTTCTTCGTTATTTAGTCTTCTACTCCTTCTTTTTTGCCTTCTTCTTCGTTATTTAGTCTTCTACTCCTTCTTTTTTGCCTTCTTCTTCGTTATTTAGTCTTCTACTCCTTCTTTTTTGCCTTCTTCTTCGTTATTTAGTCT
The DNA here is from genome assembly GCF_030179895.1 of Drosophila kikkawai. Classification (NCBI taxonomy): domain Eukaryota; kingdom Metazoa; phylum Arthropoda; class Insecta; order Diptera; family Drosophilidae; genus Drosophila; species Drosophila kikkawai. Next base: position 1,126 of record NW_027222758.1, read on the forward strand.
TCTACTCCTTCTTTTTTGCCTTCTTCTTCGTTATTTAGTCTTCTACTCCTTCTTTTTTGCCTTCTTCTTCGTTATTTAGTCTTCTACTCCTTCTTTTTTGCCTTCTTCTTCGTTATTTAGTCTTCTACTCCTTCTTTTTGCCTTCTTCTTCGTTATTTAGTCTTCTACTCCTTCTTTTTTGCCTTCTTCTTCGTTATTTAGTCTTCTACTCCTTCTTTTTTGCCTTCTTCTTCGTTATTTAGTCTTCTACTCCTTCTTTTTTGCCTTCTTCTTCGTTATTTAGTCTTCTACTCCTTCTTTTTTGCCTTCTTCTTCGTTATTTAGTCTTCTACTCCTTCTTTTTTGCCTTCTTCTTCGTTATTTAGTCTTCTACTCCTTCTTTTTTGCCTTCTTCTTCGTTATTTAGTCTTCTACTCCTTCTTTTTTGCCTTCTTCTTCGTTATTTAGTCTTCTACTCCTTCTTTTTTGCCTTCTTCTTCGTTATTTAGTCTTCTACTCCTTCTTTTTTGCCTTCTTCTTCGTTATTTAGTCTTCTACTCCTTCTTTTTTGCCTTCTTCTTCGTTATTTAGTCTTCTACTCCATTTTTTTTTGCCTTCTTCTTCGTTATTTAGTCTTCTACTCCTTCTTTTTTGCCTTCTTCTTCGTTATTTAGTCTTCTACTCCTTCTTTTTTGCCTTCTTCTTCGTTATTTAGTCTTCTACTCCTTCTTTTTTGCCTTCTTCTTCGTTATTTAGTCTTCTACTCCTTCTTTTTTGCCTTCTTCTTCGTTATTTAGTCTTCTACTCCTTCTTTGTTGCCTTCTTCTTCGTTATTTAGTCTTCTACTCCTTCTTTTTTGCCTTCTTCTTCGTTATTTAGTCTTCTACTCCTTCTTTTTTGCCTTCTTCTTCGTTATTTAGTCTTCTACTCCTTCTTTTTTGCCTTCTTCTTCGTTATTTAGTCTTCTACTCCTTCTTTTTTGCCTTCTTCTTCGTTATTTAGTCTTCTACTCCTTCTTTTTTGCCTTCTTCTTCGTTATTTAGTCTTCTACTCCTTCTTTTTTGCCTTCTTCTTCGTTATTTAGTCTTCTACTCCTTCTTTTTTGCCTTCTTCTTCGTTATTTAGTCTTCTACTCCTTCTTTTTTGCCTTCTTCTTCGTTATTTAGTCTTCTACTCCTTCTTTTTTGCCTTCTTCTTCGTTATTTAGTCTTCTACTCCTTCTTTTTTGCCTTCTTCGTTATTTAGTCTTCTACTCCTTCTTTTTTGCCTTCTTCTTCGTTATTTAGTCTTCTACTCCTTCTTTTTTGCCTTCTTCTTCGTTATTTAGTCTTCTACTCCTTCTTTTTTGCCTTCTTCTTCGTTATTTAGTCTTCTACTCCTTCTTTTTTGCCTTCTTCTTCGTTATTTAGTCTTCTACTCCTTCTTTTTTGCCTTCTTCTTCGTTATTTAGTCTTCTACTCCTTCTTTTTTGCCTTCTTCGTTATTGTCTTACTCTTTTTAGTCTTCTACTCCTTCTTTTTTGCCTTCTTCTTCGTTATTTAGTCTTCTACTCCTTCTTTTTTGCCTTCTTCTTCGTTATTTAGTCTTCTACTCCTTCTTTTTTGCCTTCTTCTTCGTTATTTAGTCTTCTACTCCTTCTTTTTTGCCTTCTTCTTCGTTATTTAGTCTTCTACTCCTTCTTTTTTGCCTTCTTCTTCGTTATTTAGTCTTCTACTCCTTCTTTTTTGCCTTCTTCTTCGTTATTTAGTCTTCTACTCCTTCTTTTTTGCCTTCTTCTTCGTTATTTAGTCTTCTACTCCTTCTTTTTTGCCTTCTTCTTCGTTATTTAGTCTTCTACTCCTTCTTTTTTGCCTTCTTCTTCGTTATTTAGTCTTCTACTCCTTCTTTTTTGCCTTCTTCTTCGTTATTTAGTCTTCTACTCCTTCTTTTTTGCCTTCTTCTTCGTTATTTAGTCTTCTACTCATTCTTTTTTGCCATTCTTCTTCGTTATTTAGTCTTCTACTCCTTCTTTTTTGCCTTCTTCTTCGTTATTTAGTCTTCTACTCCTTCTTTTTTGCCTTCTTCTTCGTTATTTAGTCTTCTACTCCTTCTTTTTTGCCTTCTTCTTCGTTATTTAGTCTTCTACTCCTTCTTTTTTGCCTTCTTCTTCGTTATTTAGTCTTCTACTCCTTCTTTTTTGCCTTCTTCTTCGTTATTTAGTCTTCTACTCCTTCTTTTTTGCCTTCTTCTTCGTTATTTAGTCTTCTACTCCTTCTTTTTTGCCTTCTTCTTCGTTATTTAGTCTTCTACTCCTTCTTTTTTGCCTTCTTCTTCGTTATTTAGTCTTCTACTCCTTCTTTTTTGCCTTCTTCTTCGTTATTTAGTCTTCTACTCCTTCTTTTTTGCCTTCTTCTTCGTTATTTAGTCTTCTACTCCTTCTTTTTTGCCTTCTTCTTCGTTATTTAGTCTTCTACTCCTTCTTTTTTGCCTTCTTCTTCGTTATTTAGTCTTCTACTCCTTCTTTTTTGCCTTCTTCTTCGTTATTTAGTCTTCTACTCCTTCTTTGTTGCCTTCTTCTTCGTTATTTAGTCCTCTACTCCTTCTTTTTTGCCTTCTTCTTCGTTATTTAGTCTTCTACTCCTTCTTTTTTGCCTTCTTCTTCGTTATTTAGTCTTCTACTCCTTCTTTTTTGCCTTCTTCTTCGTTATTTAGTCTTCTACTCCTTCTTTTTTGCCTTCTTCTTCGTTATTTAGTCTTCTACTCCTTCTTTTTTGCCTTCTTCTTCGTTATTTAGTCTTCTACTCCTTCTTTTTTGCCTTCTTCTTCGTTATTTAGTCTTCTACTCCTTCTTTTTTGCCTTCTTCTTCGTTATTTAGTCTTCTACTCCTTCTTTTTTGCCTTCTTCTTCGTTATTTAGTCTTCTACTCCTTCTTTTTTGCCTTCTTCTTCGTTATTTAGTCTTCTACTCCATCTTTTTTGCCTTCTTCTTCGTTATTTAGTCTTCTACTCCTTCTTTTTTGCCTTCTTCTTCGTTATTTAGTCTTCTACTCCTTCTTTTTTGCCTTCTTCTTCGTTATTTAGTCTTCTACTCCTTCTTTTTTGCCTTCTTCTTCGTTATTTAGTCTTCTACTCCTTCTTTTTTGCCTTCTTCTTCGTTATTTAGTCTTCTACTCCTTCTTTTTTGCCTTCTTCTTCGTTATTTAGTCCTTCTACTCCTTCTTTTTTGCCTTCTTCTTCGTTATTTAGTCTTCTACTCCTTCTTTTTTGCCTTCTTCTTCGTTATTTAGTCTTCTACTCCTTCTTTTTTGCCTTCTTCTTCGTTATTTAGTCTTCTACTCCTTCTTTTTTGCCTTCTTCTTCGTTATTTAGTCTTCTACTCCTTCTTTTTTGCCTTCTTCTTCGTTATTTAGTCTTCTACTCCTTCTTTTTTGCCTTCTTCTTCGTTATTTAGTCTTCTACTCCTTCTTTTTTGCCTTCTTCTTCGTTATTTAGTCTTGTACTCCTTCTTTTTTGCCTTCTTCTTCGTTATTTAGTCTTCTACTCCTTCTTTTTTGCCTTCTTCTTCGTTATTTAGTCTTCTACTCCTTCTTTTTTGCCTTCTTCTTCGTTATTTAGTCTTCTACTCCTTCTTTTTTGCCTTCTTCTTCGTTATTTAGTCTTCTACTCCTTCTTTGTTGCCTTCTTCTTCGTTATTTAGTCTTCTACTCCTTCTTTTTTGCCTTCTTCTTCGTTATTTAGTCTTCTACTCCTTCTTTTTTGCCTTCTTCTTCGTTATTTAGTCTTCTACTCCTTCTTTTTTGCCTTCTTCTTCGTTAATTTAGTCTTCTACTCCTTCTTTTTTGCCTTCTTCTTCGTTATTTAGTCTTCTACTCCTTCTTTTTTGCCTTCTTCTTCGTTATTTAGTCTTCTACTCCTTCTTTTTTGCCTTCTTCTTCGTTATTTAGTCTTCTACTCCTTCTTTTTTGCCTTATTCTTCGTTATTTAGTCTTCTACTCCTTCTTTTTTGCCTTCTTCTTCGTTATTTAGTCTTCTACTCCTTCTTTTTTGCCTTCTTCTTCGTTATTTAGTCTTCTACTCCTTCTTTTTTGCCTTCTTCTTCGTTATTTAGTCTTCTACTCCTTCTTTTTTGCCTTCTTCTTCGTTATTTAGTCTTCTACTCCTTCTTTTTTGCCTTCTTCTTCGTTATTTAGTCTTCTACTCCTTCTTTTTTGCCTTCTTCTTCGTTATTTAGTCTTCTACTCCTTCTTTTTTGCCTTCTTCTTCGTTATTTAGTCTTCTACTCCTTCTTTTTTGCCTTCTTCTTCGTTATTTAGTCTTCTACTCCTTCTTTTTTGCGTTCTTCTTCGTTATTTAGTCTTCTACTCCTTCTTTTTTGCCTTCTTCTTCGTTATTTAGTCTTCTACTCCTTCTTTTTTGCCTTCTTCGTTATTTAGTCTTCTACTCCTTCTTTGTTGCCTTCTTCTTCGTTATTTAGTCTTCTACTCCTTCTTTTTTGCCTTCTTCTTCGTTATTTAGTCTTCTACTCCTTCTTTTTTGCCTTCTTCTTCGTTATTTAGTCCTTTTATCCTTCTTTTTTGCCTTCTTCTTCGTTATTTAGTCTTCTACTCCTTCTTTTTTGCCTTCTTCTTCGTTATTTAGTCTTCTACTCCTTCTTTTTTGCCTTCTTCTTCGTTATTTAGTCTTCTACTCCTTCTTTTTTGCCTTCTTCTTCGTTATTTAGTCTTCTACTCCTTCTTTTTTGCCTTCTTCTTCGTTATTTAGTCTTCTACTCCTTCTTTTTTGCCTTCTTCTTCGTTATTTAGTCTTCTACTCCTTCTTTTTTGCCTTCTTCTTCGTTATTTAGTCTTCTACTCCATCTTTTTTGCCTTCTTCTTCGTTATTTAGTCTTGTACTCCTTCTTTTTTGCCTTCTTCTTTGTTATTTAGTCTTCTACTCCTTCTTTTTTGCGTTCTTCTTCGTTATTTAGTCTTCTACTCCTTCTTTTTTGCCTTCTTCTTCGTTATTTAGTCTTCTACTCCTTCTTTTTTGCCTTCTTCTTCGTTATTTAGTCTTCTACTCCTTCTTTGTTGCCTTCTTCTTCGTTATGTAGTCTTCTACTCCTTCTTTTTTGCCTTCTTCTTCGTTATTTAGTCTTCTACTCCTTCTTTTTTGCCTTCTTCTTCGTTATTTAGTCTTCTACTCCTTCTTTTTTGCCTTCTTCTTCGTTATTTAGTCTTCTACTCCTTCTTTTTTGCCTTCTTCTTCGTTATTTAGTCTTCTACTCCTTCTTTTTTGCCTTCTTCTTCGTTATTTAGTCTTCTACTCCATTCTTTTTTGCCTTCTTCTTCGTTATTTAGTCTTCTACTCCTTCTTTTTTGCCTTCTTCTTCGTTATTTAGTCTTCTACTCCTTCTTTTTTGCCTTCTTCTTCGTTATTTAGTCTTCTACTCCTTCTTTTTTGCCTTCTTCTTCGTTATTTAGTCTTCTACTCCTTCTTTTTTGCCTTCTTCGTTATTTAGTCTTCTACTCCTTCTTTGTTGCCTTCTTCTTCGTTATTTAGTCCTCTACTCCTTCTTTTTTGCCTTCTTCTTCGTTATTTAGTCTTCTACTCCTTCTTTTTTGCCTTCTTCTTCGTTATTTAGTCTTCTACTCCTTCTTTTTTGCCTTCTTCTTCGTTATTTAGTCTTCTACTCCTTCTTTTTTGCCTTCTTCTTCGTTATTTAGTCTTCTACTCCTTCTTTTTTGCCTTCTTCTTCGTTATTTAGTCTTCTACTCCTTCTTTTTTGCCTTCTTCTTCGTTATTTAGTCTTCTACTCCTTCTTTTTTGCCTTCTTCTTCGTTATTTAGTCTTCTACTCCTTCTTTTTTGCCTTCTTCTTCGTTATTTAGTCTTCTACTCCTTCTTTTTTGCCTTCTTCTTCGTTATTTAGTCTTCTACTCCTTCTTTTTTGCCTTCTTCTTCGTTATTTAGTCTTCTACTCCTTCTTTTTTGCCTTCTTCTTCGTTATTTAGTCTTCTACTCCTTCTTTTTTGCCTTCTTCTTCGTTATTTAGTCTTCTACTCCTTCTTTTTTGCCTTCTTCTTCGTTATTTAGTCTTCTACTCCTTCTTTTTTGCCTTCTTCTTCGTTATTTAGTCTTCTACTCCTTCTTTTTATACCCTTGCAGGGTATTATAATTTCAGTCAGAAGTTTGCAACGCAGTGAAGGAGACCTTTCCGACCCTATAAAGTATATATATTCTTGATCAGTATCAACAGCCGAGTCGATCTAGCCATGTCCGTCTGTCCGTCTGTCCGTCTGTCCGTCCGTCCGTCCGTCTGTCCGTTTCTACGCAAACTAGTCCCTCAGGTTTAAAGCTATCTGAATGAAACTTTGCATATAGTCTTCTATATACTCTCACTGCTATATATGTCGGAACGGGCCGGATCGGACGACTATATCATATAGCTGCCATACAAATGTTCAATAAATTTTTAGAAAAAAAATTATAACTTTTCTGTTTTTCAATAGTTTTGCACCATTTTTTAGATATGACCATTTTATATTATTTTTGAATTTTGGTAAAAATTTTATGAAAATCGGACGACTATATCATATAGCTGCCATAGGAACGATCCGGAAATTAATAGAAAAAAATTACAACTTCTTTGTTTTATAACGAATTTTTATCTTTTTTGAGATATGGTCATCTTGTATTAATTTCTAATTTCGTATTTAATTTAATGAAAATCAAATGACTATATCCTATAGCTGCCATAGGAACTATCTGAAAAATTTTAGAAAAAAAATTATAACTTTTTATACCCTTGCAGGGTATTATAATTTCAGTCAGAAGTTTGCAACGCAGTGAAGGAGACGTTTCCGACCCTATAAAGTATATATATTCTTGATCAGCATCAACAGCCGAGTCGATCTAGCCATGTCCGTCTGTCCGTCTGTCCGTCTGTCCGTCCGTCTGTCCGTCCGTCCGTCCGTCTGTCCGTTTCTACGCAAACTAGTCCCTCAGTTTTAAAGCTATCTGAATGAAACTTTGCATGTAGTCTTCTATATACTCTCACTGCTATATATGTCGGAACGGGCCGGATCGGACGACTATATCATATAGCTCCCATACAAATGTTCGATAAATTTTTAGAAAAAAAATTATAACTTGGCTGTTTTCCAATGAATCATTTTTGACACATAGCCATTTTATATTATTTCAGAATTTTGGTAAAAATTTTATGAAAATCGGACGACTATATCTTATAGCTGCCGTAGGAACGATCGGCATATGAATAGGAAAAAAATTATAACTTCGTTGTTTTTCAACATATTCTTATCTACTTTTAGATATAAGCTTATTTTATTATTCTAGAATTTTGGTATAAATTTTATGAAAATCGGACAACTATATCATATAGCTGCCATATAAACGATCGGTAAATGTAGAGAAAATGTAAAGCTGGGAATGTAAAACTGTAACTGTCAAAATGTAAACATAATAAGTATAGGTAAAATGTAATGAAACTCTGTTTTGTGTGTGTTTTCAGCATTTAAATCTATAATATAAACATCAAAACCAATCTGCAAGGGTATACAAACTTCGGCGTGCCGAAGTTAGCTTCCTTTCTTGTTTGCCTTCTTCTTCGTTATTTAGTCTTCTACTCCTTCTTTTTTGCCTTCTTCTTCGTTATTTAGTCTTCTACTCCTTCTTTTTTGCCTTCTTCTTCGTTATTTAGTCTTCTACTCCATTTTTTTTTAGTCTTCTACTCCTTCTTTTTTGCCTTCTTCTTCGTTATTTAGTCTTCTACTCCTTCTTTTTTGCCTTCTTCGTTATTTAGTCTTCTACTCCTTCTTTTTTGCCTTCTTTTTCGTTATTTAGTCTTCTACTCCTTCTTTTTTGCCTTCTTCTTCGTTATTAAGTCTTCTACTCCTTCTTTTTTGCCTTCTTCTTCGTTATTTAGTCTTCTAAAAACAACATAAAATAAAATAATATATGAAATACATATGTACCTGACTGTTACTCAGCACTGAAACCTCCTGAAAATGGAACCCAGTTTTGACCCAGTTTCGAAAAAAAGCCCTAAACGTAGTATGCAGATTTGTTAAGCGTAGAAAACCCAATTCAGAACAGCTTTCCGAATTGTCCTCCAAAATTTGATTTCAAAATATAAAATAATACTTTTTCTGGCTGAAGGAGTCATTTCCGACCCCATAAATCATATATATTCTTGATCAGCATTAACAGGAGAATCGATTAGGCCATATCCGAAGGAAAACATTTTTTGAGCCATTTTCTCAAAATTTGATAAGGGGTACCATCATTAAAATTCTCAAAAATTGAGAAAAAATGAAATGAAAACAAGAAAAGAAGCTAACTTCGGCACGCCGAAGTTTGTATACCCTTGCAGATTGGTTTTGATGTTTATATTATAGATTTAAATGCTGAAAACACTGACAAAACAGAGTTTCATTACATTTTACCTATACTTATTATGTTTACAGTTTGACAGTTACAGTTTTATATTCCCAGCTTTACATATTTTATACATTTACCGATCGCTTCTATGGCAGCCATAAGATATAGTCGTCCGATTTTTATGAAATTTATACCCTGATAAAAAAAAACAAGAATTTTGGTCATAAAAACGTGATTTTTCGGTCACGAAAATGGCTGAAGCATATTTTGGTCTTCTTTGGATATTTTCGGTCATCTTTTAAGTACTTTTTCATTCTACATTTGAGATTTTTCAAATATTATTTCAATCCTTAAAAAAGTTTAAAATAAGAACGATAAACGACCGAAAATCTTAAAAAATTACCATAACAAGGCTTAAATTAAGAAAAAAAAAATTTGTTTGAATCCTAACGAGACCGTCCTTAGTTAATACTACTAAACATTCGTAATACCAAACATTTTAAATTAAACATTATTGTGAAAGAATTTTTATAATCTGTAATTATAGAGCTAGAAATGATTATTATTAATTAAATTAGTATTAGAAATTTTATTAAAAGCTGCTACGACCGACCGCTTACCAACTGGGCCACTGAGGCAAATCAAACACTATTGTCGGGAACGTGAATACATACAGTTCCAAGGACAGAGAAAACAAAAAAAAAATGTATCTCCCCCTCTGAGCTAAAAATAGATTTTTTAAGAATGGTCATAAGAGCGAGACGGCACTATGACTTCCATTTTTGTGTGAGAAAAAAAGAGACAACACTAGAAGCCGTCTCTTCTGAATTTTTAAGATTAACAAAAATCTTAATTTACGATTTTTATTTCTTAAAATGAATCATTTTCGGTATTACTTTATGATTTTTTCTTCTTCTTATTAGAATATTTGGTCTTTTTTTAAGATTTTTTTTTTAAGAATGCCAAAAAATGTGCAAATCTTAAATGTAGATTATTTTGTTCGTAAATATACCCTGAAAAATCTTCTTTGTAGTATTTTTGGTCTTATAGTAAGATTTTAAATGAAGATTGCGCAAAATCTCAAAAGAAGATTTTATTTTTTTTATCAGTGTACCAAAATTCTATAATAATAAGTAAAGCTCATATCTCAGAGTAGATGAAAATACGTTAAAAAACAACCAAGTTATAATTTTTTCTATTACTTCTATTACTTTCCCTATCGTTCCTATGAAAGCTATAAGATATAGTCGTCCGATTTTCATAAAGTTTAAACCGAAATTTTGAAATAATACCAAAAGCTCATGTGTCAAAGTAGATTAAAATACGTTGAAAAACACCGAAGCTATAATTTTTTTCGATTAATTTCCCGATCGTTCCTATGGCAGCTATAAGATATAATCGTCCGATTTTCATAAAATTTTTACCAAAATTCTGGAATAATATAAAATGGCCATATCCCGAAAATGATGCAATTTTGAAAAACAGCCAAGTTATAATTTTTTTTCTAAAAATTTATAGAACATTTGTATGGCAGCTATATGATATAGTCGTCCGATCCGGCCCGTTCCGACATATATAGCAGTGAGAGTATATAGAAGACTATATGCAAAGTTTCATTCAGATAGCTTTAAAACTGAGGGACTAGTTTGCGTAGAAACGGACAGACGGACAGACGGACAGACGGACGGACAGACGGACAGACGGACATGGCTAGATCGACTCGGCTGTTGATGCTGATCAAGAATATATATACTTTATAGGGTCGGAAACGTCTTCTTCACTGCGTTGCAAACTTCTGACTGAAATTATAATACCCTGCAAGGGTATAAAAAGCCCTAAACGTAGTATGCAGATTTGTTAAGCGTAGAAAACCCAATTCAGAACAGCTTTCCGAATTGTCCTCCAAAATTTGATTTCAAAATATAAAATAATACTTTTTCTGGCTGAAGGAGTCATTTCCGACCCCATAAATCATATATATTCTTGATCAGCATTAACAGGAGAATCGATTTAGCCATATCCGAAGGAAAACATTTTTTGAGACATTTTCTCAAAATTTGATAAGGGGTACATTAAAATTCTCAAAAATTGAGAAAAAATGAAATGAAAAAAAGCCCTAAACGTAGTATGCAGATTTGTTAAGCGTAGAAAACCCAATTCAGAACAGCTTTCCGAATTGTCCTCCAAAATTTGATTTCAAAATATAAAATAATACTTTTTCTGGCTGAAGGAGTCATTTCCGACCCCATAAATCATATATATTCTTGATCAGCATTAACAGGAGAATCGATTTAGCCATATCCGAAGGAAAAAATTTGTTGAGCCATTTTCTCAAAATTTGATAAGGTTTTGATGTTTATATTATAGATTTAAATGCTGAAAACACACACAAAACAGAGTTTCATTACATTTTACCTATACTTATTATGTTTACATTTTGACAGTTACAGTTTTACATTCCCAGCTTTACATTTTCTCTACATTTACCGATCGTTTATATGGCAGCTATATGATATAGTTGTCCGATTTTCATAAAATTTATACCAAAATTCTAGAATAATAAAATAAGCTTATATCTAAAAGTAGATAAGAATATGTTGAAAAACAACGAAGTTATAATTTTTTTCCTATTCATTTGCCGATCGTTCCTATGGCAGCTATAAAATATAGTCGTCCGATTTTCATAAAATTTTTACCAAAATTCTGAAATAATATAAAATGGCTATGTCTCAAAAATGATTCATTGAAAAACAGCCAAGTTATAATTTTTATACCCTTGCAGGGTATTATAATTTCAGTCAGAAGTTTGCAACGCAGTGAAGGAGACCTTTCCGACCCTATAAAGTATATATATTCTTGATCAGTATCAACAGCCGAGTCGATCTAGCCATGTCCGTCTGTCCGTCTGTCCGTCTGTCCGTCTGTCCGTCCGTCTGTCCGTCCGTCCGTCCCTCTGTCCGTTTCTACGCAAACTAGTCCCTCAGTTTTAAAGCTATCTGGTTGAAACTTTGCATATAGTCTTCTATATACTCTCACTGCTATATATGTCGGAACGGGCCGGATCGGACGACTATATCATATAGCTGCCATACAAATATTCAATAAATTTTTAGAAAAAAAATTATAACTTTTCTGTTTTTCAATAGTTTTGCACCATTTTTTAGATATGACCATTTTATATTATTTCTGAATTTTGGTAAAAATTTTATGAAAATCGGACGACTATATCATATAGCTGCCATAGGAACGATCGGGAAATTAATAGAAAAAAAATTATATATTCGTTGGTTTTCAACGTATTTTAATCTACTCCGGGATATAAGCTTATTTTATTATTCTAGAATTTTATAGCTGCCATATAAACCGATCGGTAGATGTATACAAAATGTAAAGCTGGGAATGCAAAACTGTAACTGTCAAACTGTAAACATAATAAGTATAGGTAAAATGTAATGAAATAATATCTGCAAGGGTATACAAACTTCGGCGTGCCGAAGTTAGCTTCCTTTCTTGTTTTTCTAAAAATTTATCGAACATTTGTATGGGAGCTATATGATATAGTCGTCCGATCCGGCCCGTTCCGACATATATAGCAGTGAGAGTATATAGAAGACTATATGCAAAGTTTCAATCAGATAGCTTTAAAACTGAGGGACTAGTTTGCGTAGAAACGGACAGACGGACGGACGGACGGACAGACGGACGGACAGACGGACAGACGGACAGACGGACAGACGGACATGGCTAGATCGACTCGGCTGTTGATGCTGATCAAGAATATATATACTTTATAGGGTCGGAAACGTCTCCTTCACTGCGTTGCAAACTTCTGACTGAAATTATAATACCCTGCAAGGGTATAATGAAATGAAAACAAGAAAGGAAGCTAACTTCGGCACGCCGAAGTTTGTATACCCTTGCAGATTGGTTTTGATGTTTATATTATAGATTTAAATGCTGAAAACACACACAAAACAGAGTTTCATTACATTTTACCTATACTTATTATGTTTACATTTTGACAGTTACAGTTTTACATTCCCAGCTTTACATTTTCTCTACATTTACCGATCGGTTATATGGCAGCTATATGATATAGTTGTCCGATTTTCATAAAATTTATACCAAAATTCTAGAATAATAAAATAAGCTTATATCTAAAAGTAGATAAGAATATGTTGAAAAACAACGAAGTTATAATTTTTTTCCTATTCATTTGCCGATCGATCCTATGACAGCTATAAGATATAGTCGTCCGATTTTCATAAAATTTTTACCAAAATTCTGAAATAATATAAAATGGCTATGTCTCAAAAATGATTCATTGAAAAACAGCCAAGTTATAATTTTTTTTCTAAAAATTTATCGAACATTTGTATGGGAGCTATATGATATAGTCGTCCGATCCGGCCCGTTCCGACATATATAGCAGTGAGAGTATATAGAAGACTATATGCAAAGTTTCATTCAGATAGCTTTAAAACTGAGGGACTAGTTTGCGTAGAAACGGACAGGTGGACAGACGGACGGACAGACGGACAGACGGACGGACAGACGGACATGGCTAGATCGACTCGGCTGTTGATGCTGATCAAGAATATATATACTTTATAGGGTCGGAAACGTCTCCTTCACTGCGTTGCAAACTTCTGACTGAAATTATAATACCCTGCAAGGGTATAAAAAGTTATAATTTTTTTTCTAAAATTTTTCAGATAGTTCCTATGGCAGCTATAGGATATAGTCATTTGATTTTCATTAAATTAAATACGAAATTAGAAATTAATACAAGATGACCATATCTCAAAAAAGATAAAAATTCGTTATAAAACAAAGAAGTTATAATTTTTTTTCTATTAATTTCCGGATCGTTCCTATGGCAGCTATATGATATAGTCGTCCGATTTTCATAAAATTTTTACCAAAATTCAAAAATAATATAAAATGGTCATATCTAAAAAATGGTGCAAAACTATTGAAAAACAGAAAAGTTATAATTTTTTTTCTAAAAATTTATTGAACATTTGTATGGCAGCTATATGATATAGTCGTCCGATCCGGCCCGTTCCGACATATATAGCAGTGAGAGTATATAGAAGACTATATGCAAAGTTTCAACCAGATAGCTTTAAAACTGAGGGACTAGTTTGCGTAGAAACGGACAGACGGACGGACGGACGGACAGACGGACGGATAGACGGACAGACGGACAGACGGACATGGCTAGATCGACTCGGCTGTTGATACTGATCAAGAATATATATACTTTATAGGGTCGGAAAGGTCTCCTTCACTGCGTTGCAAACTTCTGACTGAAATTATAATACCCTGCAAGGGTATAAAAAAGCGCTAAACGTAGTATGCAGATTTGTTAAGCGTAGAAAACCCAATTCAGAACAGCTTTCCGAATTGTCCTCCAAAATTTGATTTCAAAATATAAAATAATACTTTTTCTGGCTGAAGGAGTCATTTCCGACCCCATAAATCATATATATTCTTGATCAGCATTAACAGGAGAATCGATTTAGCCATATCCGAA